>NC_084636.1:27532873-27712873 GCF_033978795.1 Nerophis ophidion | reverse complement strand
ACATGTATTAGTTTGTCTAAAAATAGATATACCAGCCCGCTGACACATTTTTTTCTCTAAATTTGGCCCCCCAACTGTAGCACCTGGACGCCGCCTCGCAGTTGTGTTGACAATATAGATCTATGACCGCCTCGCACAGCCTCAGGAAACGAGTGTTATAACGCTCTATGTCTTGAACACACAGTAGAACGTCGCCCTAGAAACAGCTACGCCACAATCCAGTCCCTACCCACACATTTTGGTTTTTACCTTGAAGTCTGCTAGTATTTGCTCATTTAAACACACACACACACGCAAGCCTGTTCCCTTGAGAATTTTGGATTGCAGGGAAAGAAAAAAAAAAGGTGCGTATTTTAGCTACGTTTTAAAGAAAATAACGAGCACCGACCCCAAAATGCTTCCTGCTTTGAAATAATGGCGTAATAAAACACTTTTGTGACATTGCCATAACAAACGCCATGTCTCTTTTTCCTGTGAGCTTTTTGGCTGCATTCAAGAAAACTTGGAAATGTTTGATTTCCAACAAGGGAAAGTTCTTTCTCACAAAGTTGAGAGAAATTCATGGATGCAGATTGAATCCAAGTGGTACAGTGTGGCGGTAACATCAATCAATCAATCAATCAATGTTTATTTATATAGCCCCAAATCACAAATGTCTCAAAGGACTGCACAAATCATTACGACTATAACATCCTCGGAAGAACCCACAAAAGGGCAAGGAAAACTCACACCCAGTGGGCAGGGAGAATTCACATCCAGTGGGACGCCAGTGACAATGCTGACTGTGAGAAACCTTGGAGAGGACGTCAGATGTGGGCAACCCCCCCCCCTCTAGGGGACCGAAAGCAATGGATGTCGAGCGGGTCTAACATGATACTGTGAAAGTTAATCCATAGTGGCTCCAACACAGCCGCGAGAGTTCAGTATTGTATCGTATCACTGGATATGCATAATAGTTCTGTTGGTACAAGGTACTCTAACTATGAAGTAGGTATACTATACAGAAGGTTTAAAGGTGTCCAAAAAACTATTTTATTGGGCCAAAACATATATTACCAATAAAATTGTAAAAGAGTTACACTTGTATAGCGCTTTCCTACATCAAAGTACTCAAAGCGCTTTGACACTATTTCCACATTCACCCATTAACTCACACACACAGGTTAGCATTTGGAATGGGGACCAAGTTTTTGATCATCACTTGTGGGCACCACCCTTTCTCATACTTGCCGACCCTCTCAATTTTCCCGGGAGACTCCCAAATTTCAGTGCCCCTCCCGAAAATCTCCCGGGATAACCGAATTTCTCCCGAAATATGCGCCACACTGTGAACCCACACCAAACAAGAATGATAAACACATTTCGGGAGAATACTCACACCGTAACGCAACATAAATACAACAGAACAAATACCCAGATACCCTTGCAGCACTAACTCTTACGAGACGTTACAATATACACCCCGGGATAACCGAATTTCTCCCGATTTCCAACCGGACAACGTTATCGGGGGCGGGCCTTTAAGGCACTGTTTTGAGCGTCCTCTACAACCTGCCGTCCCGCCTGCTTTTCCTCCATACAAACAGCGTGCTGGCCCAGTCCCACAGTATATGCGGATTTAGCACACACACACATAAGTGAATGCAACCCATACTTGATCAACAGCCATACAGGTCACACTAAGGGTGGCCGTATAAAAACTTTGTGGGGCAGCATAGCTCGGTTGGTAGAGTGGCCGTGCCAGCAACTTGAGGGTTGCAGGTTCGATTCCCGCTTGTGCCATCCTAGTTACTGCCGTTGTGTCCTTGGGCAAGACACTTTACCCACCTGCTCCCAGTGCCACCCACACTGGTTTAAATGTAACTTAGATATTGGGTGTCACTAAGTAAAACGCTTTGAGTCACTTGAGAAAAGCGTGATATAAATATAATTCACTTCACTAACTTTAACACGGTTAGAAATATGCGCCACACTGTGAACCCACACCAAACAAGAATGATAAACACATTTCGGGAGAACACCCACACCGTAACGCAACATAAATACAACAGAACAAATACCCAGAAACCCTTGCAGCACTAACTCTTACAAGACGTTACAATATACACCCCGGGATAACCGAATTTCTCCCGATTTCCAACCGGACAACGTTATCGGGGGCGGGCCTTTAAGGCACTGTTTTGAGCGTCCTCTACAACCTGCCGTCCCGCCTGCTTTTCTTCCATACAAACAGCGTGCTGGCCCAGTCCCAAAGTATATGCGGATTTAGCACACACACACATAAGTGAATGCAACCCATACTTGATCAACAGCCATACAGGTCACACTGAGGGTGGCCGTATAAAAACTTTGTGGGGCAGCATAGCTCGGTTGGTAGAGTGGCCATGCCAGCAACTTGAGGGTTGCAGGTTCGATTCCCGCTTGTGCCATCCTAGTTACTGCCGTTGTGTCCTTGGGCAAGACACTTTACCCACCTGCTCCCAGTGCCACCCACACTGGTTTAAATGTAACTTAGATATTGGGTGTCACTATGTAAAACGCTTTGAGTCACTTGAGAAAAGCGCGATATAAATATAATTCACTTCACTAACTTTAACACGGTTAGAAATATGCGCCACACTGTGAACCCACACCAAACAAGAATGATAAACACATTTCGGGAGAACACCCACACCGTAACGCAACATAAATACAACAGAACAAATACCCAGAAACCCTTGCAGCACTAACTCTTACGAGACGTTACAATATACACCCCGGGATAACCGAATTTCTCCCGATTTCCAACCGGACAACGTTATCGGGGGCGGGCCTTTAAGGCACTGTTTTGAGCGTCCTCTACAACCTGCCGTCCCGCCTGCTTTTCCTCCATATAAACAGCGTGCTGGCCCAGTCCCACAGTATATGCGGATTTAGCACACACACACATAAGTGAATGCAACCCATACTTGATCAACAGCCATACAGGTCACACTGAGGGTGGCCGTATAAAAACTTTGTGGGGCAGCATAGCTCGGTTGGTAGAGTGGCCGTGCCAGCAACTTGAGGGTTGCAGGTTCGATTCCCGCTTGTGCCATCCTAGTTACTGCCGTTGGGTCCTTGGGCAAGACACTTTACCCACCTGCTCCCAGTGCCACCCACACTGGTTTAAATGATATTGGGTGTCACTAAGTAAAACGCTTTGAGTCACTTGAGAAAAGCGCGATATAAATATAATTCACTTCACTAACTTTAACACGGTTAGAAATATGCGCCACACTGTGAACCCACACCAAACAAGAATGATAAACACATTTCGGGAGAACACCCACACCGTAACGCAACATAAATACAACAGAACAAATACCCGGAAACCCTTGCAGCACTAACTCTTACGAGACGTTACAATACACACCCCGGGATAACCGAATTTCTCCCGATTTCCAACCGGACAACGTTATCGGGGGCGGGCCTTTAAGGCACTGTTTTGAGCGTCCTCTACAACCTGCCGTCCCGCCTTCTTTTCCTCCATACAAACAGCGTGCTGGCCCAGTCCCAAAGTATATGCGGATTTAGCACACACGCACATAAGTGAATGCAACCCATACTTGATCAACAGCCATACAGGTCACACTGAGGGTGGCCGTATAAAAACTTTGTGGGGCAGCATCGCTCGCTTGGTAGAGTGGCCATGCCAGCAACTTGAGGGTTGCAGGTTCGATTCCCGCTTGTGCCATCCTAGTTACTGCCGTTGTGTCCTTGGGCAAGACACTTTACCCACCTGCTCCCAGTGCCACCCACACTGGTTTAAATGTAACTTAGATGCTGGGTGTCACTAAGTAAAACGCTTTGAGTCACTTGAGAAAAGCGGTATATAAATATAATTCACTTCACTAACTTTAACACGGTTAGAAATATGCGCCACACTGTGAACCCACACCAAACAAGAATGATAAACACATTTCGGGAGAACACCCACACCGTAACGCAACATCAATACAACAGAACAAATACCCAGAAACCCTTGCAGCACTAACTCTTACGAGACGTTACAATATACACCCCGGGATAACCGAATTTCTCCCGATTTCCAACCGGACAACGTTATCGGGGGCGGGCCTTTAAGGCACTGTTTTGAGCATCCTCTACAACCTGCCGTCCCGCCTGCTTTTCCTCCATACAAACAGCGTGCTGGCCCAGTTCCAAAGTATGTGCGGATTTAGCGCACACACACATAAGTGAATGCAAGCCATACTTGATCAAAAGCCATACAGGTCACACTGAGGGTGGCCGTATAAAAACTTTGTGGGGCAGCATAGCTCGCTTGGTAGAGTGGCCGTGCCAGCAACTTGAGGGTTGCAGGTTCGATTCACGCCTGTGCCATCCTAGTTACTGCCGTTGTGTCCTTGGGCAAGACACTTTACCCACCTGCTCCCAGTGCCACCCACACTGGTTTAAATGTAACTTAGATATTGGGTGTCACTAAGTAAAACGCTTTGAGTCACTTGAGAAAAGCGCGATATAAATATAATTCACTTCACTAACTTTAACACGGTTAGAAATATGCGCCACACTGTGAACCCACACCAAACAAGAATGATAAACACATTTCGGGAGAACACCCGCACCGTAACGCAACATAAATACAACAGAACAAATACCCAGAAACCCTTGCAGCACTAACTCTTACGAGACGTTACAATATACACCCCGGGACAACCGAATTTCTCCCGATTTTCAACCGGACAACGTTATCGGGGGCGGGCCTTTAAGGCACTGTTTTGAGCGTCCTCTACAACCTGCCGTCCCGCCTGCTTTTCCTCCATACAAACAGCGTGCTGGCCCAGTCCCAAAGTATATGCGGATTTAGCACACACACACATAAGTGAATGCAACCCATACTTGATCAACAGCCATACAGGTCACACTGAGGGTGGCCGTATAAAAACTTTGTGGGGCAGCATAGCTCGCTTGGTAGAGTGGCCATGCCAGCAACTTGAGGGTTGCAGGTTCGATTCCCGCTTGTGCCATCCTAGTTACTGCCGTTGTGTCCTTGGGCAAGACACTTTACCCACCTGCTCCCAGTGCCACCCACACTGGTTTAAATGTAACTTAGATATTGGGTGTCACTAAGTAAAACGCTTTGAGTCACTTGAGAAAAGCGCGATATAAATATAATTCACTTCACTAACTTTAACACGGTTAGAAATATGCGCCACACTGTGAACCCACACCAAACAAGAATGATAAACACGTTTCGGGAGAACACCCACACCGTAACGCAACATAAATACAACAGAACAAATACCCAGAAACCCTTGCAGCACTAACTCTTACGAGACGTTACAATATACACCCCGGGATAACCGAATTTCTCCCGATTTCCGACCGGACAACGTTATCGGGGGCGGGCCTTTAAGGCACTGTTTTGAGCGTCCTCTACAACCTGCCGTCCCGCCTGCTTTTCCTCCATACAAACAGCGTGCTGGCCCAGTCCCACAGTATATGCGGATTTAGCACACACACACATAAGTGAATGCAACCCATACTTGATCAACAGCCATACAGGTCACACTGAGGGTGGCCGTATAAAGACTTTGTGGGGCAGCATAGCTCGGTTGGTAGAGTGGCCGTGCCAGCAACTTGAGGGTTGCAGGTTCGATTCCCGCTTGTGCCATCCTAGTTACTGCCGTTGTGTCCTTGGGCAAGACACTTTATCCACCTGCTCCCAGTGCCACCCACACTGGTTTAAATGTTACTTAGATATTGGGTGTCACTAAGTAAAACGCTTTGAGTCACTTGAGAAAAGCGCGATATAAATATAATTCACTTCACTAACTTTAACACGGTTAGAAATATGCGCCACACTGTGAACCCACACCAAACAAGAATGATAAACACATTTCGGGAGAACACCCACACCGTAACGCAACATAAATACAACAGAACAAATACCCAGAAACCCTTGCAGCACTAACTCTTACGAGACGTTACAATATACACCCCCCGCAACCACCAAACCCCGCCCCCCAGCCCATCTCCATATATGGAAATCAATCAATCAATCAATCAATGTTTATTTATATAGCCCTAAATCACAAATGTCTCAAAGGACTGTACTAACCATTACGACTACGAAATCCTCGGACGAACCCACATAAGGGCAAGGAAAACTCACACCCAGCAGACATCAAGAGTTAGACAACATCACAGGACAGAGCAAATTATAAACGACTCGTTTGGAGGCAGTACGAAGGAAGGTAACATTATTGTATGAATATCCCCGCAATGCCTCCATGGGGATCCGAAATACGCAAAAATAGGTACCATTAGGTAAGAAAATGTGTTTTTGCATAATATGTCCCCTTTCAGAAAAACACAGTGCACTACTTGGCTGCAACCAGCGTGGCGCTGTTCTGACTTAACCAGCTTACAGTGCACGGAAGTACGAAGCCCAAAACCAGTGAAGTTGGCACGTTGTGTAAATCGTAAATAAAATCAGAATACAACCATTTGCAAATCCTTTTCACCCTATATTCAATTGAATAGACTGCAAAGTTCTTAACATTCAAACTGGTAAACTATGTTATTTTTTGCAAATATTAGCTCATTTGGAATTTGATGCCCGGAACATACTTCAAAAAAGCTGGTACAAGTGGCAAAAAAGATTCAGAAAAATGAGGGACATCCCAAAAGTGAATAGGCTGATTGGGAACAGGTGGGTGCCATGATTGGGTGTAAAAGCAGCTTCCATGAAATGCTCAGTCATTCAAAAGCAAGAATGGGGCGAGGGTCACATTTTCTGAATAAATGCAAGAGCAAATTGTCGAATAGTTTAAGAACAACATTTCTCAACAAATTATTGAAACGAATTTAGCTATTTTACCATCTAAGGTCTGTAATATCATCAAAAGGTTCAAAGAATCTGGAGAAATCACTGCACGTATCATTGAATACCCGTGACCTTGGATCCCTCAGGCGGTACTGCATCAAAAAGCGACATCAGTGTGTAGAGGATATCACCACATGGGCTCAGGAACACTTCAGAAAACCACTGTCAGTAACTACAGTTTGTTGTTACATCTGGAAGTGCAAGTTAAAACTCTACTATACAAAGCCAAAGCCATTTAGACTTAGACTTGGACTTAGACTTAGACTTAAACTTTAATTATCCACAAGGGAAATTGTTCAACACAGTAGCTTAGTTACAATGATGGAAAGTGTAAGGATGGAAAGGACAATGCAGGTATAAATAAACTAGGTATGTAAAATATAACATATCTGCGAGTATATAAAATATATACTTAATATATGTACAGTATAATATATATACATATATACAATGTATACCAATTGCTATGTACACTATCTCTGTATATTTGGCAGCCCCAGCATAAAAAAGAGAGTAAGTCCAGCAGAAAATAGAATATAGACATTAAAAACAAAGAAGTAGCTGACATAGAAGGTGTCAGGTAATAGACGGATATTAGCTGTTGCTGTATGGGGAGTGATTATACAGCTGGATGGAGTGTGGAATGAAGGTGTTCATTTATCAACAACACCCAGAAACGCTTCGCTAGGCCCGAGCTCATCTAAGACGCACTGATACAAAGAGGAAAAGTGTTCTGTGGTCTGTTGAGTCCACATTTCAAATAGTTTTTGGAAACTGTGAGGAAAAGAACCATTCGGAATATTCCAGGCACACAGTTGAAAAGCCAGCATCTGTGATAGTATGGGGGTGTATTACTACTTAAGGCATGAATAGCTTACACATCTGTGAAGGCACCATTAATGCTGAAAGGTACATACAGGTTTTGGAGCAACATATGTTGCCACCCAAGCAACATCTTTTTCATGGACGCCCCTGCTTATTTCAGCCAGACAATGCCAAGCCACATGTTACAACAGCGTGGCTTCATAGTTAAAGAGTGTGGGTTCTAGACTGGTGTGCCTGCAGTCCAAACCTGTCTCCGATTGAAAATGTGAGACGCACTATAAAGCCTAAACTACCACAACAGAGACCCAGGACTGTTGAACAACTTAAGCTGTACATCAAGCAGGAATGGGAAGAATTCCACCTGAAAAGCCAGCATCTGTGATGGTATGGGGGTGAATTAGTGCCCAAGGCATGGATAACGTACACATCTATGAAGGCACCATTAATGCTGAAAGGTTTTGGAGCAACATATGTTGTCATATAAGCAATGTCTTTTTCAATGACGCCCCTGCTTATGATAAAAATTGGCAAATTGTAAATGGGTTGTACTTGTATAGCCCTTTTCTAACCCTTTTTTAAAGGAGCCCAAAGCGCTTTGACAGTATTTCCACATTCGCCCATTCACACACTGACGGCGGGAGCTGCCATGCAAGGCGCTCACCAGGACCCATCAGGAGCAAAGGTGACGTGTCTTGCCCAAAGACACAACGGACATGACCAGGATGGTAAAAGGTGGGGATTGAACCAGTAACCCTCAGATTACTGGCACAGCCACTCTACCAACTTCGCCATGCCGTCCCCTTATTTCAGAAAGACAATGCCAATCCACATTATGCACGTGTTACAACAGCGTGGCTTCATAGTGAAAGAGTGCAGGTACTAGACTGGCCTAGCTGTAGTCCAGAACGCCAATTAAATTCTAAGTTAATGATTATTTGCTTAGAATTTAATAGCAGTCCTGGACTACAGGTAGGCCAGTCTAGTACCTGCACTCTTTCACTATGAAGCCACGCTGTTGTAACACGTGCATAATGTGGATTGGCATTATTTGGGGCTTCACGGTGGCAGAGGGGTTAGTGCGTCTGCCTCACAATACGAAGGTCCTGCAGTCCTGGGTTCAAATCCAGGCTCGGGATCTTTCTGTGTGGAGTTTGCATGTTCTCCCCGTGAATGCGTGGGTTCCCTCCGGGTACTCCGGCTTCCTCCCACTTCCAAAGACATGCACCTGGGGATAGGTTGATTGGCAACACTAAATTGGCCCTGGTGTGTGAATGTGAGTGTGAATGTTGTCTGTCTATCTGTGTTGGCCCTGCAATGAGGTGGCGACTTGTCCAGGGTGTACCCTGCCTTCCGCCCGATTGTAGCTGAGATAGGCGCCAGAGCCCCCCGCGACCCCGAAAGGGAATAAGCGGTAGAAAATGGATGGATGGATGGATGATTATTTGCACATAAAAATGAAGTTTCTCTGTTTGAACATTAAATATCTTGTCTTCGCAGTCTATTCAATTGAATACAAGTTAAAAAGGATTTGCAAATCATTGTATTCTGTTTTCATTTACCATTTACACAAGGTGCCGACTTCACTGGTTTTGTAGCAAATTATGTCTATAATCTATTATCAAGCCCTATCTATTATCAAGCTGAAACTAAAAATAGTTAAGGTCGAATGTAATAACTTGTTGGATATACTGTATGATTTATGATGTGGCACATAAAGGTGTGTACTGTACACCTCAGATGGGAGCTAAATATAGACAGTGAGGTGCGGCCATAGGTAGAAGTCGGATGAGCTCCCATTATCGGCCCGCTGACTGTGAAGCTCTTCTGTTCTTCTCTAATGACCGGACCCCCTGCACCTGTCTCCCTGCATGACCACCACCCGAACCCCCTCCCCATGGCACGGCCACGCAGGTCGGACTAAATATAGCCCCACACGGCAGCACCCTTACTCCCTGCACCATCACCCATCCCCTCCTAATGTGGAGCATATTAGTCCAGTGGAAAGCAGGCGGCATGTACAGTAAGACACCGATAACAAACACAATCTATTGGCACGGAGGAGGCGGCCATGAAATGTCCTCTCTGATTAGGTTGCAATGTGCTGGACTATCTCGAAACAGCTGCTATCACTTCAGGGAATGTGAAGGTTTGTTGATGCAACTCAAAATCCATCCAATGGTTTAGTTTGGATAGCTTTTAAACAACAATATTACAAACCGACACTTATTTTTTTTATAGTATTGTAGGATCAACTTTAACAAATATTTTTGTCTTGAATAGATAGATAGATAGATAGATAGATAGATGGATAGATAGATAGATAGATAGATAGATAGATAGATAGATAGATAGATAGATAGATAGATGGATAGTACTTTATTGATTCCTTCAGGAGAGTTCCTTCAGGAAAATTAAAATTCCAGCAGCAGTGTACAGAGTTGAGATCAATTTAAAGAAAAAGGTAAAAAGTAAATATCCATCCATCCATCTTCTTCCGCTTATCCGAGGTCGGGTCGCGGGGGCAACAACCTAAGCAGGGAAACCCAGACTTCCCTTTCCCCAGCCACTTTGTCCAGCTCTTCCCGGGGGATCCCGAGGCGTTCCCAGGCCAGCCAGGAGACATAGTCTTCCCAACGTGTCCTGGGTCTTCCCCGTGGCCTCCTACCGGTTGGACGTGCCCTAAACACCTCCCTAGGGAGGCGTTCGGGTGGCATCCTGACCAGATGCCCGAACCACCTCATCTGGCTCCTCTCGATGTGAAGGAGCAGCGGGTGGAATGGGTGGAATGCCATCTCCGGGTTGGGGAGGAGACCCTGCCCCAAGTGGAGGAGTTCAAGTACCTAGGAGTCTTGTTCACGAGTGGGGGAAGAGTGGATCGTGAGATCGACAGGCGGATCGGTGCGGCGTCTTCAGTAATGCGGACGTTGTACCGATCCGTTGTGGTGAAGAAGGAGCTGAGCCGGAAGGCAAAGCTCTCAATTTACCGGTCGATCTACGTTCCCATCCTCACCTATGGTCATGAGCTTTGGGTCATGACCGAAAGGATAAGATCACGGGTACAAGCGGCCGAAATGAGTTTCCTCCGCCGTGTGGCGGGGCTCTCCCTTAGAGATAGGGTGAGAAGCTCTGCCATCCGGGAGGAACTCAAAGTAAAAAGTAAATAATGGGGGTTTAAAAGGAAACAAAATAGAGAAATATTACAAAAAGAATAAAAACAATGGGAATAACAATATAACAGTAAAATAAGAATATAACAAGACAAAGTAGGCAGTAGTGACCATGTTATGAAAACGTATTGCACTGTTATTGTTTTGCATCCCCTGTCATCCTAGTACCCCCCGCCCCCCGTCCCAGAGAGGAGTTGTACAGTCTAATGGCGTGTGGGACAAAGGAGTTCTTGAGTCTATTAGTCCTGCACTTGGGATGAAGCAGTCTAGCACTGAACAGGCTCCTCTGGCTACTGATAACGCTATGCAGAGGGTGACTGGCATCATCCAGGATGCTCACTAGTTTGTCCACAGTCCTCTTCTCTGCCACCGTCACCAGTGAGTCCAGTTTCATTCCGATTGTAGAACCGGCCCGCCTGATCAGTTTCTCAAGTCTGGAGCTGTCCTTCTTAGATTTACTGCCCCCCCCAGCACACTACCATGTAGAAGAGAACACTGGCAACCACAGACTGGTAGTACATCCACAGGAGTTTTCTACAAATGTTGAATGAATCAACAATATGATGGAGAAAGTTCATATAAAAATGAGTGAAGTTTTTTTGTTGATTAATTAGTAAGGGTGTGGGAAAAAAAATCGATTCGAATACGTTGTGGGATTCAGAATAAAATATTTTATTTTATTTATTTAATCAATCCAACAAACCACTAAACAGCAATACCATAACAATGCAATCCAATTCGCAAACCGAACCTGACCCAGCAACACTCAGAACTGCAATAAACAGGAGACACAAACACGACACGAAACAAACTAAAAGTAGTGAAACAAAAATGGATATTATCAACAACAGTATCAATATTAGCTATAATTTCAGCATAGCAGTGATTAAAAATCCCTCATTGACATTATCAATAGACATTTATAAAAATAAAAAAATAGTGTCACAGTGGCATCGCATCTCATAAGCTTGACAACATACTGTGTCTAATGTTTTCACACAGATAAAATAAGTCATATGTTTGGTTAGTTTAATAGTTAAAAAAATGAACATTTGTCATGACGCGGAGTCGAACCCGCGTTTCCTCCGCGGCCGCCTCTGCTGACAGCGCACTCAGACTTGTCCCCACTCGTGCTGAGCGCAGCACGCCCGCGCAGCAACAAGCCTGTAGTCAATCAATAATCGACACACCTGAACTTGATGAAAGGGAGCGGCATTAAGACCAGCAGACCCAAGGAACCTTTGCCAGAACGTCGCTAACCTTCCCGTAAGCTCCACGTCTGGCATCCTCTTCCCCGTGATTTCCTCACCTTTGCTTTGCTCTCTCTCTGTGTATCCCTGGTTCATGTCCCTTTGTGTGTTCACAGTGACTCCCCTGCCTTCCGTGATCCAGCCTTGTTCTTCGACATCCGACCGGATTCCTGACTGACCTCCGCGATCCACGACCTCCCTGCTCGGACCCAGACTACACTGCCTCGCTCCTCCCCACGACCCATTGCCTGTCTACGAACTGCCTCTTCGTCTTGCCCCTCGTGATTTGATGAAAGATTACAACCAACACTCACAGACAACAACCCTTGGTAACATTTACATTAGTGAAGTGAAGTGAATTATATTTATATAGCGCTTTTCTCAAGTGACTCAAAGCGCTTCACATAGTGAAACCCAATATCTAAGTTACATTTGAACCAGTGTGGGTGGCACTGGGAGCAGGTGGATAAAGTGTCTTGCCCATGGACACAACGGCAGTGACTAGGATGGCAGAAGCGGGAATCGAACCTGCAACCCTCAAATTGCTGACACGGCCGCTCTACCAACCGAGCTATGCCGCCCTTATTAATATTACACATAGTCACACTCATTCACTTAGAGTAGCATACAAATGTCACGTATTTATCAAAGGTTTAAAATAAACCTTGAAAGAACCGCAGTTCTGTCCTGGCTGTCGCCTCCTTCCCTCTGACTACAACAACATTATTGCAATCAGTTCATAAAACATTGTCCTTTACAATTATAAAAACTTTTTTTTTTAAATCTATTACTCTGCTAGCATATCAGCAGACTGGGGTAGATCCTGCTGAAATCCTATGTATTGAATGAATACAGAATCCTTTTGAATCGGAACGATATCGTTTTTGAATCGAGAATCGCCTTGAATCGAAAAAAAAAAATCGATATATAATCGAATCGCGACCCCATGAATCGATATTGAATCGAATTGTGGGACACCCATAGATTCGCAGCCCTATTAATTAGTAAATCAATCCATCCATCCATCCATCCATTATTTACCGCTTGTCCCGCGTGTTAAATAAAATACTTGGCACTGAGATATCAATGCTAGCATCAGATGAGATAGCATCTGCTCTGTTTTTTTAATGTCCTTTAATGTTTGATGTTTCTCTCTTGGTCCGCATTGCTGGCAGTAAGTCGGACACGTTTACAGTGAGGGTTGGACTCCGCCAAGGCTCTCCTTTGTCACCGATTCTGTTCATAACTTTTATGGACAGAATTTCTAGGCGCAGTCAAGGCGTTGAGGGGTTCCGGTTTGGTGACCACAGGATTAGGTCTCTGCTTTTTGCAGTTGATGTGGTCCTGATGGCTTCATCTGACCGGGATCTTCAGCTCTCACTGGATCGGTTCGCAGCCGAGTGTGAAGCGACCGGAATGAGAATCAGCACCTCCAAGTCCGAGTCCATGGTTCTCGACCGGGACAAGGAGGAGTGCCATCTCCGGGTTGGGGAGGAGACCCTGCCCCAAGTGGAAGAGTTCAAATACCTAGGAGTCTTGTTCACGAGTGGGGGAAGAGTGGATCGTGAGATCGACAGGCGGATCGGTGCGACGTCTTCAGTAATGCGGACGTTGTACCGATCCGTTGTGGTGAAGAAGGGGATCAGCCGGAAGGCAAAGCTCTCAATTTACCAGTCGATCTACGTTCCCATCCTCGCCTATGGTCATGAGCTTTGGGTCATGACCGAAAGGATAAATCACGGGTACAAGCGGCCGAAATGAGTTTCCTCCGCCGGGTGGCTGGGCTCTCCCTTAGAGATAGGGTGAGAAGCTCTGCCATCCGGGAGGAACTCAAAGTAAAGCCGCTGCTCCACATCGAGAGGAGCCAGATGAGGTGGCTCGGGCTATCTGGTCAGGATGCCACCTGAACGCCTCCCTAGAGAGATGTTTAGGGCACGTCCAACCGGTAGGAGGCCACGGGGAAGACCCAGGACACGTTGGGAAGACTATGTCTCCCGGCTGGCCTGGGAACACCTTGGGATCCCCCAAGAAGAGCTAGACAAAGAGGCTGGGGAGAGGGAAGTCTGGGCTTCCCTGCTTAGGCTGCTGCCCCCGCTACCTGACCTCGGATAAGCAGAAGATGATGGATGGATGGATGGGTTTCTCTCTTGCACAAATGTTTGTGTGTGCTGTGGCTATGAGTTTACCTGTTTCTCACCTATTTTGTAAGGGAGGCCGGAAATTGGCATACTTGTCAGCGATCCTGTTCTGTCTCCCTGTAAAGGAATTGTGCTGAAAATCCTAATTATTTCTCATTCTGATTTCGACTCAGCAATGCATCTTTGTTTTGTCCTACAAACCCAAAAGGTGACCGATCTGCCGACATATTTACTCACTGTATTTTCAGATTTTCAATGGTTTGTTGCAATTCTACCATCCGAAAAATGTACTTTCTTCCAGCAAATAAAAAGGAGACTAAAAGTGACAGTTTTGTGATTGCCAGTCTCCTCTATGCTGTCCTATACTGCAGCCGGTGGCAGCGCACCGCAGCAAGACGACTTTCCAGGGTAATAAAAGATAAGATTAAGTGATTAGGGAAATACGGGTGAATGGCTGCGAGGCCTAAAGGCTCGCCTGGTTCTCCTTTCAAATGCAAGTCAGGGCTCCTCCTGACAACGGGTAATGCATCACCGGCTCAACCTCTAAAAAGAATGCAACATCAGCTAATGTTTAACTCCTTCTGACAAAGCAGATAGGAACACGCCAATGGAAACATGGCTGTCCATCACTGTCGCTACTGTGAGGGACCACAACGTGTATCGGGGAAGCGGCGTGCAGCATCCTGGCGAGAGCGCTTTCCTTCCCCGTCTCTGTTGCCCTGGAAACAGTTGTCCGTGTCGAGAGAGGCAATTCTATTAGAGCAGCTGGGCCAGCCAGCAAATAGAACTATAAAACATGACTTAACAGTTACAGGCTGAGAAGAAGGACGAGGCTTAGGAAGTCTGAGGAGCCAATGAGAGAAGAGCAGGCGGAGGGGGAGACCGCGCCGAAGACAGGGGAGCAGCAGGAGAGATGACATAAAGCTGAGGTTGCCAGCGCTCCAGACAAGTCTACTGTTTTTGCCACATAACCAGTAAACCTCCTAACTGCACTTGGGGGTTTCCACCAGCCCAATATTGACCCTTTAGAGCAGGGGTAGGGAACCTATGGCTCTTTTGATGACTGCATCTGGCTCTCAGATAAATCTGAGCTGACATTGCTTAAAGGCCTACTGAAATGAGATGTTCTTATTTAAACGGGGATAGCAGGTCCATTCTATGTGTCATACTTGATCATTTCGCGATATTGCCATATTTTTGCTGAAAGGATTTAGTAGAGAACATCGACGATAAAGTTCGCAACTTTTGGTCGCTAATAAAAAAGCCTTGCCTTTACCGAAAGTAGCAGACGATGTGCGCGTGACGTCACGGGTTGTAGGGCTCCTCACATCTGAACATTGTTTATAGTGTAATTTATAATGTACTGCTTGCCTGTGTATCGGCTGGGGACATCTCTGCGCTGCTGATCCGCCTCCGCTTGGGATGGTTTCCTGCTGGCTCCGCTGTGAACGGGACTCTTGCTGCTGTGTTGGATCCGCTTTGGACTGGAGTCTCGCGACTGTGTTGGATCCATTATGGATTGAACTTTCACAGTATCATGTTAGACCCGCTCCACATCCATTGCTTTCCTCCTCTCCAAGGTTCTCATTGTCATCATTGTCACCGACGTCCCACTGGGTCATTATTGTCACCGATGTCCCACTGGGTGTGAGTTTTCCTTGCCCTTATGTGGGCCTACCGAGGATGTCGTAGTGGTTTGTGCAGCCCTTTGAGACACTAGTGATTTAGGGCTATATAAGTAAACATTGATTGATTGATTGAATCATAGCCTCCAGCAACAAGAGCTAATCGGACCGAGAAAGCAACAATTTCCCCATTAATTTGAGTGAAGATGAAAGATACGTGGATGAGGAAAGTTAGAGTGAGGCACTAAAAAAAAAAATAATAATAATAAAAATTTTTTTTTTGAAAAAGCGACAGCTCCGGGCGGCGGCAGTGGCAGTATTTCAGCTGTAATTAGACACATTTACTAGGATAATTCTGGAAAATCCCTTATCTGCTTATTGTGTTAATAGTATTTTAGTGAGATTCTGAAGTCATACCTGAAAGTCGGAGGGCTGCGGTGAACGCCAGTGTCTCTGAGAGAAGCCAAGATCACAGCTGCCTTTTTGACAGCTACAGGAGGATTGTCCCATAATCCACTGAAGTCTCCGGCTTAATATCACAACTTTCCCATCCAAAAACTTGCTGGTTGACATGGAGAAACATGTTCGCTTGACCGCTCTGTGTTAAAGCTTCACAACAAACAAAGAAAAACTGGCTGTGTTTCGGTGTTAAAGGCAGCTGCAATCCACCGCTTTCCACCAACAGTATTCTTCTTTATAGTCTCCATTATTAATTAAACAAATTGCAAAAGATTCAGCAACACAGATGTGCAAATTACTGTGTAATTATGCGATGAAAAGAGACGACTTTTAGCCATGTGTGGTGCTGGGCTAATAGTCTCGCTACAACCCGAGACGTCACAAAGACGCGTCATCATTCCGCAACGTTTTCAACAAGAAACTCTGCGGGAAATTTACAATTGCAATTTAGTAAACTAAAAAGGCCGTATTGGCATGTGTTGCAATGTTAATATTTCATCATTGATATATAAACTATCAGACTGCGTGGTCAGTAGTAGTGGGTTTCAGTAGGTCTTTAACATGATAAGTAATGAATAATTCCACTTGTAACCACAGTGTTAAAAATAATGTTCAAAATATAAAACATTCTCATGGATTTTTAATTTGTCCATACGTTTTCTACCGCGTTAGTTCAAAAAACTGCGTTAATGATAAGAAGTTATTTATTTATTATCGGTTAGTGTGAGTCTTGCCCTCCTGGGGGTTCTTTGGACCCCCAAACACCGACATGAGAGCCTGTTTCAGGGTTACAATATTGTTTTATTTTTCAATAAGTCTCTCAGTTGCTTTCCAGCAATTGTATTTTTCTCTTTCGTTCTCGCTCGCGCTCTGGCTCCAGCCCCAACCCCGTCTCTCCTCCTGGCTGCTGCTTCTAAAAGAGCGACAGGTGGTTAAATAACAAGGCCCAGGTGGGCCATCTACGCACCTGTCGCTGATTTCGAGGCCGGTCCTGGCACACCCCAGTTTGCTGCAGGCACGCAGGCCACGCCCCTCCACAGTTAGCTTCAGAATAACAATGTTATTACAAAGAATATGAGACCCATTATATATGTTGGTCTTACTTAAAAATGCACGCGTTTAGTTGTCTTCAGTGTAAAAAAAAATATTATATGGCTCTTACGGAAATACATTTTAAAATATTTGGCTTGTTGGCTCTCTCAACCAAAAAGGTTCCCGACACCTGCTTTAAGGCCATTGTAGATCAAGCTGAAATAAGCCCCGTCACTGCCCGACTTACTGAGCTGCCCGATCAATCAAACATAGCAACTTCCTGCGCCATGCTGCTACAGTTTTACGACTTTAAGAGTTGTAAAAAAATATTGCAAATATAACGGATGTGCATTCAAAGTACTGTTGTCCCGATAACCAATATTTTGGTACCTGTACCAAAATTATTTCGGTACTTTTATAAATAAAAGTGACGACAAATAACTACATTATTGCCTTATTTTAACAAAAAATCTTAGGGTACATATTAGGGATGGGGAAGGGGCTGTGTGGGTGTAAGGGACAGTGTCATTTGGCCTGTCGCCACCATAACGTCTCCATCTGAAGTAGGCCGGCTTCGTTGCGTGAAGAAGCCTACAATTTTTGGTTGCGTTTTCCGCTTCGTAGGCTGAACGGCAATTTCCGATATATATCTCGATATTTTTTCCGTAAAGCAGAGCGTGTAATCAATCAGATGGTTGTGTGGGTGGGACAATGCTGGGTGCTGCAGGAGGTAGTGACAGAGGCAGAGGCAGTACAAAGCGTAACAGCTTGTTAAAGTCCTACTGAAACCCACTACTACCGACCACGCAGTCTGATAGTTTATATATCAATGATGAAATATTAACATTGCAACACATGCCAATACGGCCGCTTTAGTTTACTAAATTACAATTTTAAATTCCCCACTGAGTTTCTTGTTGAAAACGTTGCGGAATGATGACGCGTATGATGACGTGTGTTTGTGACCTTATTGGTTGGAGGGGACATACTAGCCCAGCACCACTTACGGCTAAAAGTCGTCTCTTTTCATCGCATAATTGCACAGTATTTTGGACATCTGTGTTGCTGAATCTTTTGCAATTTGTTCAGTTAATAACGGAGACTATAAAGAACAATGCTGTTGGTGGAAAGCGGTGTATTGCAGCTGTCTTTAGCACTGAGATACAGCCGGTGTTTCTTTGTTTGTCGTGAAGCTTTAACACAGAGCGGTCAAACGAACATGTTTTTGGATGGGAAAATTGTGATATATATCTTACCGGAGACATCAGTGGATTATTCGTCCTCCCGCAGTAGCTGTCAAAAAAAGGCAGCTGTGAGCTTGGTTCCTCGGCTTCTCTCAGAGACACTGGCGTTCACCGCAGCCATCCGACTTTGAGGTATGTCTTTACAATCTCACTAAAACACTATTAAAACAATAAGCAGATAAGGGGATATTCCAGAATTATCCTAGTAAATGTGTCTACCGTATTTTTCGGACTATAAGTCGCAGTTTTTTTCATGCGACTAATACTCAGGAGTGACTTCTGTGTGAAATTATTAACACATTACCGTAAAATATCAAATAATATTATTTAGCTCATTCACGTAAGAGACTTAAACGTATAAGATTTCGTCGGATTTAGCAATTAGGAGTGACAGATTGTTTGGTAAACATATAGCATGTTCTATATGTTATAGTTATTTGAATGACTCTTACCATAATTTGTTACGTTAACATACCAGGCACCTTCTCAGTTGGTTATTTGTGCGTCATATAACGTACACTTATTCAGCCTGTTGTTCACTATTCTTTATTTATTTTAAATTGCCTTTCAAATGTCTATTATTGGTGTTGGATTTTATCAAATAAATTTGTTGCGATCCGCTGCTCGGATCTACGCATTATTTTTCAATTTTGTATATCTCTCCATCTGACTCCTTATTTCCTGTTTGCTTTGTCACCATGGTCACTCATCAGTCCACCTGCTAGTCTTGCCCCGCACACCTGCGACTAATTATCACTCTCCTATTTAAGCCAGCCTTTTCTGTTCATTCGGTCTGGGTCCATAATTTGCTCTCATGCAACAGGTGACGACTGCTACTTTTCTCCATTTATTCTCGCTAGCTCATATGCTAAGCCACCAGCCTTTTCTTAGCTCACATGCTAATTGTTTTTGTTTTTACATTTTTGTGCTTTCATGCCAAGTCTAGTTTCTGTTTGTATTTCCTAGCTTTCATACTAGCGTTTTTGGTTTGCCTTTTTTATTAGCTCCAGTATTTCTGTACAGAGCTCTCTTTTTGTTAAATAAATATTTTAAGATCTTCCCTTTGTTGTGTTCACGTCAACGCATCCTCGAGGGAATCGAACCCGGCACCACAATGCGAGCCAGTCCTTACAAAATTTCCCCCAAAAATGCGACTTATACTCCGGTGCGACTTATATAAATAAATGGTAAATGGGTTGTACTTGTATAGCGCTTTTCTACCTTCAAGGTACTCAAAGTGCTTTGACACTACTTCCACATTTACCCATTCACACACACATTCACACACTGATGGAGGGAGCTGCCATGCAAGGCGCCAACCAGCACCCATCAGGAGCAAGGGTGAAGTGTCTTGCTCAGGACACAACGGACGTGACGAGGTTGGTACTAGGTGGGAATTGAACCAGGGACGCTCGGGTTGCGCACGGCCAATCTCCCCACTGCGCCACGCCGTGTGTTTTTCCTTTTTTATTATGCATTTTCGGCGGTGCGACTTATACTCCGGAGCGACTCATACTCCCTAAAATACGGTAATTACATCTGAAACACTCACACTGCCGCCGCCCGGAGCCGTCGCTTTTTATTTTTTTATTTTATTCTATTTTTTCTAGTCCTTCACTATCAATATCCTCATCCACGAATCTTTCATCCTTGCTGAAATAATGGGGAAATTGTCGTTTTATTCGGTCGGATTAGGTCTTTTTGTTGGAGGCTCCCATTAAAAACAATGTGAAGATGTGAGGAGCCATCAAAGGGTGACGTCATCGTCTGCTACTTTCGGTAAAGGCAAGGCTTTTCTGTCAGCGACCAAAAGTTGTGAACTTTATCGTCAATGTTCTCTACTAAATCCTTTCAGCAAAAATATGACAATATCGCGAAATGATCAAGTATGACACATAGAATGGACCTGCTATCCCCGTTTAAATAAGAACATCTCATTTCAGTAGGCCTTTAAGACTTTAGCATCAAATGATAATATGGATGATATGGGCATCTACATCAACTATATGATTTGCCTGAGAAGCTGGATGACAAAAATAAATCAATAAATAAATGTAAAATGTGACTTTAAGGTTTTACTAATTACGTATAAAATACTACACGGTCTAGCTCCAGCCTATCTTGCCGATTGTATTGTACCATATATCCCGGCAAGAAATCTGCGTTCAAAAGACTCCGGCTTATTAGTGATTCCTAGAGCCCAAAAAAAGTCTGCGGGTTATAGAGCGTTTTCCGTTCAAGCTCCAGTACTCTGGAATGCCCTCCCGGTAACAGTTCGAGATGCTACCTCAGTAGAAGCATTTAAGTCTCACCTTAAAACTCATCTGTATACTCTAGCCTTTAAATAGACCTCCTTTTTAGACCAGTTGATCTGCCGCTTCTTTTCTTTCTCCTATGCCCCCCCCTCCCTTGTGGAGGGGGTCCGGTCCGATAACCATGGATGAAGTATTGGCTGTCCAGAGTCGAGACCCATGATGGACCGCTCGTCGAGACCCAGGATGGACCGCTCGCCTGTATCGGTTGGGGACATCTCTACGCTGCTGACCCGCCTCCGCTTGAGATGGTCTCCTGTGGACGGGACTCTCGGTGCTGTCTTGGATCCGATTTGAACTGAACTCTCGCGGCTGTGTTGGAGCCACTATGGATTGAACTTTCACAGTATCATGTTGGACCCGCTCGACATCCACTGCTTTCGGTCCCCTAGAGGGGGGGGGGTTGCCCACATCTGAGGTCCTCTCCAAGGTTTCTCATAGTCAGCATTGTCACTGGCGTCCCACTGGATGTGAATTCTCCCTGCCCACTGGGTGTGAGTTTTCCTTGCCCTTTTGTGGGTTCTTCCGAGGATGTTGTAGTCGTAATGATTTGTGCAGTCCTTTGAGACATTTGTGATTTGGGGCTATATAAATAAACATTGATTGATTGATTGATGATTGATAAAACCTTTTTTTAAGACTTTAGTTTAGGCGGTGGCTCTTGGTTGTTAAGGCGGCCACCTTAACAACAAAGCGCTGCGGGAAACCCCGCCGTACAACCCTAGAGTGCACCATTGTCAAGGCACCCACCAAACAATTCCTATTTCCATGTGCTCACTGGATAGAGCGATGACCTCAAACTGTAGACTGAGGAAGTCATATTAGCGGAATGAAGAGTCTGCCCGGTAACAACGTTAGAGGAGACTACTAATGCACACTTGGCACCCTTTCATAACGACTGCTATCAAAGTATGTCTGATTACACGCACAAAGTGTGCGAGGACAGAGGGTATGGCCCGGCGCCAGGAGCTATAAGTTGCTTAAACAGACCGAGGCTTTCCTAAATGTATTCACATGCTCCCAAAGCTTCGTCTCAGACATCCATCCCGTCCGCCCTCCACTTATAATGGACCTTTTGAGTCACTCCATTTGTCTTCCATCACTTGCCCAAAGCCAAATACTTTCTTTATACCCTCTTTTGTTTTGCTTTTCCACCCACCCCCACGCCATCTCCACTGTGTGAAGGGTAAAATATCACGCCTGTGCCAAGCGACAACACCATATTATGATTGTGTGTGTGTGTGTGTGTGCACAGACAGTCAGTGAAGGTCAATGCAGAGCCTGCAGGGAGATACAGGAGAACGGCAACTGGCAGGGATCAAATACTAATCGATACTGAACACACACTCACTCACTCCTGACTTTTCACACTCTGGTGCATGTGTGTGTTGGTGTCAAAGTGCAGTTAGCCTATCAAATTTCTCAACCGTGCATTGGTGTGTGTGTGTGTGTGTGTGTGTGTGTGTGTGTGTGTGTGTGTGTGTGTGTGTGTGTGTGTTCAAAGGCTAGTGCTAGATATATATTTTCATCCTTCTAGCTATAGTGGAAAGGGGGGCCCTCACAACGGGCTGGCCAAACGTGGGTCCACACAAAGTAGGCAAGACGTGTGTGTGTGTGTGTGTGTGTGTGTGTGTGTGTGTGTGTGTTCAAAGGCTAGTGCTAGATATATTTTTTCATCCTTCTAGCTATAGTGGAAAGGGGGGCCCTCACAACCGACTGGCCAAACGTGGGTCCACACAAAGTAGGCAAGATGTGTGTGTGTGTGTGTGTGTGTGTGTGTGTGTGTGTGTGTGTGTGTGTGTGTGTGTGTTCAAAGGCTAGTGCTAGATATATTTTTTTATCCTTCTAGCTATAGTGGAAAGGGGGGCCCTCACAACCGACTTGCCAAACGTGGGTCCACACAAAGTAGGCAAGACGCGTGTGTGTGTGTGTGTGTGTGTGTGTGTGTGTGTGTGTGTGTGTGTGTGTGTGTGTGTGTGTGTGTGTGTTCAAAGGCTAATGCTAGATATATTTTTTCATCCTTCTAGCTATAGTGGAAAGGGGGGGCCCTCACAACCGACTGGCCAAACGTGGGTCCACACAAAGTAGGCAAGACGTGTGTGTGTGTGTGTGTGTGTGTGTGTGTGTGTGTGTGTGTGTGTGTGTGTGTGTGTGTGTGTGTGTGTGTGTGTGTGTGTGTGTGTTCAAAGGCTAATGCTAGATATATTTTTTCATCCTTCTAGCTATAGTGGAAAGGGGGGCCCTCACAACCGACTGGCCAAACGTGGGTCCACACAAAGTAGGCAAGAAGTGTGTGTGTGTGTGTGTGTGTGTGTGTGTGTGTGTGTGTGTGTGTGTGTGTGTGTGTGTGTGTTCAAAGGCTAGTGCTAGATATATTTTTTTATCCTTCTAGCTATAGTGGAAAGGGGGGCCCTCACAACCGACTGGCCAAACGTGGGTCCACACAAAGTAGGCAAGACGTGTGTGTGTGTGTGTGTGTGTGTGTGTGTGTGTGTGTGTGTGTGTGTGTGTGTGTGTGTGTGTGTGTGTGTGCGTGTGTGTGTGTGTGTGTTCAAAGGCTAATGCTAGATATATTTTTTCATCCTTCTAGCTATAGTGGAAAGGGGGGGCCCTCACAACCGACTGGCCAAACGTGGGTCCACACAAAGTAGGCAAGACGTGTGTGTGTGTGTGTGTGTGTGTGTGTGTGTGTGTGTGTGTGTGTGTGTGTGTGTGTGTGTGTGTGTGTTCAAAGGCTAATGCTAGATATATTTTTTCATCCTTCTAGCTATAGTGGAAAGGGGGGCCCTACCAACCGACTGGCCAAACGTGGGTCCACACAAAGTAGGCAAGACGTGTGTGTGTGTGTGTGTGTGTGTGTGTGTGTGTGTGTGTGTGTTCAAAGGCTAATGCTAGATATATTTTTTCATCCTTCTAGCTATATTGGAAAGGGGGGCCCTCACAACCGACTGGCCAAACGTGGGTCCACACAAAGTAGGCAAGACGTGTGTGTGTGTGTGTGTGTGTGTGTGTGTGTGTGTGTGTGTGTGTGTGTGTGTGTGTGTGTGTTCAAAGGCTAGTGCCAGATATATTATTTCATCCTTCTAGCTATAGTGGAAAGGGGGGCCCTCACAACCGACTGGCCAAACGTGGGTCCACACAAAGTAGGCAAGACATGTGTGTGTGTGTGTGTGTGTGTGTGTGTGTGTGTGTGTGTGTGTGTGTGTGTGTGTGTGTGTGTGTGTGTGTGTGTGTGTGTTCAAAGGCTAGTGCTAGATATATTTTTTCATCCTTCTAGCTATAGTGGAAAGGGGGGCCCTCACAACCGACTGGCCAAACGTGGGTCCACACAAAGTAGGCAAGAAGTGTGTGTGTGTGTGTGTGTGTGTGTGTGTGTGTGTGTGTGTGTGTGTGTTCAAAGGCTAGTGCTAGATATATTTTTTCATCCTTCTAGCTATAGTGGAAAGGGGGGCCCTCACAACCGACTGGCCAAACGTGGGTCCACACAAAGTAGGCAAGAAGTGTGTGTGTGTGTGTGTGTGTGTGTGTGTGTGTGTGTGTGTGTGTGTGTGTGTGTGTGTGTGTGTGTGTGTGACCCCAGCATGCCTGGGAATCATCGGCAAGCATATTAGGTTACTTTGTTCTAAGGTAAACTACACCAGCAAGTGAATGACTACATGGGCTCAAATGACTCCTTCCAAAGCCGCGTCAGAGCTTTTGTGTGACGGACTGACATTGCACAATGGAAGCACAAGTCCTGCAGGCCTTCGCACACGCCCACCCTGTCTGGTTAGTCGACCCCGCCGCGCTAAAATGTTGTTCCGTTGTGCGTCGCGTTACCGACACCGCCGCAAGGCTACGCCATCAAAGTCCTCCCCAGGAAACTTGAGCCTCTTATTGTTTCGTGGCCTCGTGGTCGAGTCGCCGGGAAGATCATTCACTCATGAAAGGTTTCGTCGTTGCATTAAAAAGAGAAAAATCGGGGGGGGAGGGATCCTATTCAGTTTGGCTTCTTGTTCATGAGTCAAAACAAACACCAGGTTGTCGGAGAGGTCTGTCTAACTAAACACATACACTTTGGACAACATTTGCCAGAAGATTTCCGCACATACAATAAACAAGCCACAACATACGAAAAACAAATAACTGATACAGCCAGGAGGTATTGATTATGGGCCTGCTGCAATGCCAGTGCCCATTCATGGGCGCTGGCAATGCAAACAGCCTATATTATTATTATGGGCCTGCTACAATGCAAGCGCCCACTCATGGGCACTTGCAATCTAAGCAGCCCATATCATTATTAAGTGGCCTAGTGGTTAGAATGTCCGCCCTGAGATCGGTAGGTTGTGAGTTCAAATCAAGTTCAAGTCATACCAAAGACTATAAAAATGGGACCCATTACCTTCCTGCTTGGCACTCATCATTAAGGGTTGGAATTGGGGGTTAAGTCACCATAAATGATTCCCGGGCGCGGCACCGCTGCTGCCCCACTGCTCCCCGCACCTCCCAGGGGGTGATCAAGAGTGATGGGTCAAATGCAGAGAATAATTTTGCCACATCTAGTATGTGTGTGACAATCATTGGTACTTTAACTTTAACATTTTAATTAAGGGGCTGCTGCAATGCCAGCATCCATTCATGGGTGCTTGCAATCTAAGCAGCCATATTATTATTATGGGCCTGCTGCAATGCCAGCGCCCATTCATGGGCACTTGCAATCCAAGCAGCCTATACTATTATTATGAGCCTGCTGCAATGCCAGTGCCCATTCATGGGCGCTTGCAATCTAAGCAGCCATATTATTATTATGGGCCTGCTGCAATGCCAGCGCCCATTCATGGGCACTTGCAAGCCAAGCAGCCTATACTATTATTATGGGCCTGCTGCAATGCCAGTGCCCATTCATGGGCGCTTGCAATCTAAGCAGCCATATTATTATTATGGGCCTGCTGCAATGCCAGCGCCCATTCATGGGCACTTGCAATCCAAGCAGCCTATACTATTATTATGAGCCTGCTGCAATGCCAGTGCCCATTCATGGGCGCTTGCAATCTAAGCAGCCATTTTATTATGGGCCTGCTGCAATGCCAGCGCCCATTCATGGGCACTTGCAATCCAAGCAGCCTATACTATTATTATGGGCCTGCTGCAATGCCAGTGCCCATTCATGGGCGCTTGCAATCTAAGCAGCCATATTATTATTATGGGCCTGCTGCAATGCCAGCGCCCATTCATGGGCACTTGCAATCTAAGCAGCCTATACTATTATTATGGGCCTGCTGCAATGCCAGTGCCCATTCATGGGCGCTTGCAATCTAAGCAGCCATATTATTATTATAATGGGCCTGCTGCAATGCCAGCGCCCATTAATTGGCGTTTGCAATCTAAGTAGCCCATATTATTAATATGGGTTTGCTGCAATGCCAGCACCCAGTCATGCGTGGTTGCAATCCAAGCAGCCCATATTATTATTAAGGGGCTGCTGCAATGCCAGCACCCATTCATGGGCGCTTGCAATCTAAGCAGCCATATTATTATTATAATGGGCCTGCTGCAATGCCAGCGCCCATTCATGGGCACTTGCAATCTAAGCAGCCTATACTATTATTATGGGCCTGCTGCAATGCCAGTGCCCATTCATGGGCTCTTGCAATCTAAGCAGCCTATACTATTATTATGGGCCTGCTGCAATGCCAGTGCCTATTCATGGGCGCTTGCAATCTAAGCAGCCTATACTATTATTATGGGCCTGCTGCAATGCCAGTGCCCATTCATGGGCGCTTGCAATCTAAGCAGCCATATTATTATTATAATGGGCCTGCTGCAATGCCGGCGCCCATTAATTGGCGTTTGCAATCTAAGTAGCCCATATTATTTATATGGGTTTGCTGCAATGCCAGCACCCATTCATGTGTGGTTGCAATCTAAGCAGCCCATATTATTATTAAGGGGCTGCTGCAATGCCAGCACCCATTCATGGGTGCTTGCAATCTAAGCAGCCATATTATTATTAAGGGCCTGCTGCAATGCCAGCGCCCATTCATGGGCACTTGCAATCTAAGCAGCCTATACTATTATTATGGGCCTGCTGCAATGCCAGTGCCCATTCATGGGCGCTTGCAAACTAAGCAGCCATATTATTATTATAATGGGCCTGTTGCAATGCCAGCGCCCATTAATTGGCGTTTGCAATATAAGTAGCCCATATTATTAATATGGGTTTGCTGGAATGCCAGCACCCATTCATGCGTGGTTGCAATCTAAGCAGCCATATTATTATTATATTGGGCCTGCTGCAATGCCAGCACCCATTAATTGGCGTTTGCAATCTAAGTAGCCCATATTATTAATATGGGTTTGCTGCAATGCCAGCACCCATTCATGAGTGGTTGCAATCTAAGCAGCCCATATTATTATTAAGGGCCTGCTGCAATGCCAGCACCCATTCATGCACGCTTGCAATCTAAGCAGCCCATATTATTATTAAGGGGCTGCTACAATGCCAGCGCTCATTAATTGGCGTTTGCAATCCAAGCAGCCCATATTATTATTATGGGTCTGCTGCAATGCCAGCACCCAGTCATGGGCGCTTGCAATCTAAGCAGCCCATATTATTATTATGGGTCTGCTGCAATGCCAGCACCCATTCACATGCTGCTAAGCAGCAGTGGATTGGCGCTGGCAAGGCCAGCAGCCCATATTGTTATTATGGGCCTGCTACAATGCCAGCAGACCATATTATTATTGCTCATATTTCAAACTTTGGCCAGCTCGGTGGCAGAAGTGTTAGTGCGTCTGCCTCACAATACGAAGGTCCTAAGTAATCATGGGGTCAATCCCGGGCTCGGCATCTTTCTGTATGGAGTTTGCATGTTCTCCCCGTGACTGCGTAGGTTCTCCAGTTTCCTCCCACTTCCAAAGACATGCACCTGGGGATAGGTTGATTGGCAACACTAAATTGGCCCTAGTGTGTGAGTGTTGTCTATCTGTGTTGGCCCTGTGATGAGATGGCGATTTGTCCAGGGTGTACACCGCCTTCCACCCGAATGCAGCTGAGATTAGCTCTAGCACCCCCCGCAACCCCAAAAGGGACAAGCGGTAGTAAATGGATGGATGGATATTTCAAACTTTATTATTCCGCACGTTTCTCTTACGCTTAATACGCGACAATCCGGCCAACAAACCCCCACATATGTTATACTGCAAATATTACACTTTTTTTTGTCTAATTCCGCAACCGTACGCCTGATAATCACATAACTTGGTATTTAAAACATGCTAACTGTATGCAGAGTTACGTTAGCATGCTAGCATGTTAACATTAAAGTGCTAGCTTTTTGAGCTATTTTGGTCACTGTTTACCCTATAGTCCTATAACTTGGTATGGGACACTAGTTAACTGTTAACGTGCTAACTTTAGCATGCTAGCACGCTAACATTAAAGTATAACATTTTTAACTAACTTTACATTTTTTTGTCTAATTACACAGCCATACAACTTACAGTCATATAACATGCTAATCATTAGTATGTTTATTTTAGCATGCCGGCTAGCTAACACTAAATTGCTAGCTTTTTTAAGCCAACTTTGCAACCGTTTACTCTACAGTCATTTAACTTGGTATGTGACAGCAGTTAACTGTTAGTGTGCTAACGTTAGATATAGTACTAACTTTTTCTTTTAATTATAAACATTTTCTCCAATTCCACAGCGATATACCTTGCGGTCATATAACGTGGTATGTGAAACAAGCTAATTATTAGCATGTTAGCGTTAGCATGCTAGCATACGACCATTATAGTGCAAGCTTTTAGAGCTAATTTTGCAACCATTTAACCTACAGTCATATAACTTGGTATGTGCTAACTTTAGCATGCTAGCACGCTAACATTAAAGTATAACATTTTTAACTAACTTTACATTTTTTTGTCTAATTACAAAGCCATACAACATGCTAATCATTAGTATGTTTATTTTAGCATGCCGGCTAGCTAACATTAAATTGCTAGCTTTTTTAAGCCAACTTTGCAACAGTTTACTCTACAGTCATTTAACTTGGTATGTGACAGCAGTTAACTGTTAGTGTGCTAACGTTAGATATAGTACTAACTTTTTCTTTTAATTATAAACATTTTCTCCAATTCCACAGCGATATACCTTGCGGTCATATAACGTGGTATGTGAAACAAGCTAACTATTAGCATGTTAGCGTTAGCATGCTAGCATACGACCATTAAAGTGCAAGCTTTTAGAGCTAATTTTGCAACCATTTAACCTACAGTCATATAACTTGGTATGTGTTAACTTTGGCATGCTAGCACGCTAACATTAAAGTATAACATTTTTAACTAACTTTACATTTTTTTTCTAATTACAAAGGCATACAACTTACAGTCATACAACATGCTAATCATTAGTATGTTTATTTTAGCATGCCGGCTAGCTAACACTAAATTGCTAGCTTTTTTAAGCCAACTTTGCAACCGTTTACTCTACAGTCATTTAACTTGGTATGTGACAGCAGTTAACTGTTAGTGTGCTAACGTTAGATATAGTACTAACTTTTTCTCTTAATTATAAACATTTTCTCCAATTCCACAGCGATATACCTTGCGGTCATATAACGTGGTATGTGAAACAAGCTAATTATTAGCATGTTAGCGTTAGCATGCTAGCATACGACCATTATAGTGCAAGCTTTTAGAGCTAATTTTGCAACCATTTAACCTAGAGTCATATAACTTGGTATGTGCTAACTTTAGCATGCTAGCACGCTAACATTAAAGTATAACTTTTTTAACTAACTTTACATTTTTTTGTCTAATTACAAAGCCATACAACTTACAGTCATACAACATGCTAATCATTAGTATGTTTATTTTAGCATGCCAGCTAGCTAACATTAAATTGCTAGCTTTTTAAAGCCAACTTTGCAACCGTTTACTCTACAGTCATTTAACTTGGTATGTGACAGCAGTTAACTGTTAGTGTGCTAACGTTAGACATAGTACTAACTTTTTCTTTTAATTATAAACATTTTCTCCAATTCCACAGCGATATACCTCGCGGTCATATAACGTGGTATGTGAAACAAGCTAACTATTAGCATGTTAGCGTTAGCATGCTAGCATACGACCATTAAAGTGCAAGCTTTTAGAGCTAATTTTGCAACCATTTAACCTACAGTCATATAACTTGGTATGTGCTAACTTTAGCATGCTAGCACACTAACATTAAATTATAACATTTTTAACTAACCTTACATTTTTTTGTCTGATTACACAGCCATACAACTTACAGTCATATAACATGCTAATCATTATGTTTATTTTAGCATGCCAGCAAGCTAACATTAAATTGCCAGCTTTTTTAAGCCAACTTTGCAACCGTTTACTCTACAGTCATTTAACTTGGTATGTGACAGCAGTTAACTGTTAGTGTGCTAACGTACTAACTTTTTCTTTTAATTATAAACATTTTCTCCAATTCCACAGCGATATACCTTGCGGTCATATAACGTGGTATGTGAAACAAGCTAACTATTAGCATGTTAGCGTTAGCATGCTAGCATACGACCATTAAAGTGCAAGCTTTTAGAGCAAATTTTGCAACCATTTAACCTACAGTCATATAACTTGGTATGTGACAGCTGTTAACGGTTAGTGTGCTAGTGTTAGAATGCTAGAAAGCTAACTTAAGCATGCTAACTTTTTCATCTAATTTTACACTTTTTCCCTCTATTTTAACAGCAATACACCTTACAGCCGTGTTACTTGAAATGTGAGACATGCTAACTGCTAGCATGCCTTCGTGAGCACAAATGCTAAATGTTAGCAATTTAATGTAAGCATGCTAACATTTTAGGCTAGCTCCGTAGCTCATTTTGGACAGTTACACCTCCAACTCTCGGATTCAGACACTCGGCACCATCTTCAAAGCATGGCGGCTTCCGGCCTGAGGTCCAGGGCACAGAGAGCAGGCCCATCGAAATTTCTGCGGGGAGTTTCTAGTTGTTTATTATCGTGGTTGAAACACCACAGCAGCCATAATAAACATCCATTAAACTGTGGATGACAATACAAACTCATCTGATTGCATTCGTGCAGGTTTCCTTCACAATACAACGGGCGAGTGTTTGCCTTCAAGATTGAATGAGAGGACCAAATGACATAATAGTTTACTCTAAATAACAAGGGGAGACGTTGGGGTAAACAAAGCCGCACATTTTCCAACGGGGAGCACATGTTCGCTTACCGTTTCCAGACAATGACTCAAAATTGCAGAAAACGTGTCCCAAAGCAACCACAAAAACATTCACTTTTCCAAACATCAAGCAAGGTTTTTCTTTTAACCTTTACTGTGACGTGAAGGTTAAAAGAATCATTCTTAAGATAATCATTTTATCCCAATGACTGTTTACGGGAAAGAGTCATTGGGATAAATCTATTTGTGTGGATGGCCCTGGTACCAGGGTGGGTGGAGGGTCTTGCCCAGAGACAACACAGCAATGACCAGAATGGTGGAAACTGGATTCGTACCAGGAGCTCTCAAGTTTCTGAGCCACGCTGCCCCAAAAATGAGGATTCTTCCTCACAAACACAACCACTTATAGTCCTACTGAAACCCACTACTACCGACCACGCAGTCTGATAGTTTATATATCAATGATGAAATATTAACATTGCAACACATGCCAATACGGCCTTTTTAGTTTACTAAATTACAATTTTAAATTACCCGCAGAGTTTCTTGTTGACGCGTGTTTGTGACGTCTCGGGTTGTAGCCGACATATTAGCCCAGCACCACTTACCGCTAAAAGTCGTCTCTTTTCATCACATAATTACACGGTAATTTGGACTATCGTGTTGCTGAATCTTTTGCAATTTGTTCAATTAATAACGGAGACTATAAAGAAGAATGCTGTTGGTGGAAAGCGGTGGATTGCAGCTGCCTTTAGCACCGAAACACAGCCGGTGTTTCTTTGTTTGTTGTGAAGCTTTAAAATAGAGCGGTCAAGCGAACATGTTTCTCTACGTCAACCAGCAAGTTTTTGGATGGGAAAATTGTTATATCAAGTCGGCTCTTACCGGAGACTTCAGTGGATTATGAGACCTCCTCCTGCAGCTCAAAAAGGCAGCTGTGATCTTGGCTCCTCGGCTTCTCTCAGAGACACTGGCGTTCACCGCAGCCATCCGACTTTCAGGTATGACTTTACAATCTCACTAAAACACTATTAAAACAATAAGCAGATAAGGGATCTTCCAGAATTATCCTATTAAATGTGTCTAATTACATCTGAAACGGTCCCACTGCCACCGCCTGGAGCCGTCGCCTTTTCTTTTTTTTCTTTTTTATTTGTGCTTCGCTAAAAGTTGTCTCTTTTCATCGCATAATTACACAGTAATTTGGACATTGTGTTGCTGAATCTTTTGCAAATTGTTCAATTAATAATGGATACTATGAAGAAGAATGCCGTTGGTGGAAAGCCGTGGAATGCAGCTGCCGGTGTTTCTTTGTTTGTTGTGAAGCTTTAACACAGAGCGGTCAAGCTAACATGTTTCTCTACGTCAACCAGCAAGTTTTTGAATGGGAAAATTGTTATATCAAGTCGGCTCTTACCGGAGACTTCGGTGGATTATGAGACCTCCTCCTGCAGCTCAAAAAGGCAGCTGTGATCTTAGCTCCTCGGCTTCTCTCAGAGACACTGGCGTTCACCGCAGCCGTCCGACTTTCAGGTATGACTTTACACTCTCACTAAAACACTATTAAAACAATAAGCAGATAAGGGATCTTCCAGAATTATCCTATTAAATGTGTCTAATTACATCTGAAACGGTCCCACTGCCACCGCCTGGAGCCGTCGCCCTTTTTTTTTTCTTTTTTATTTGTGCTTCGCTAAAAGTTGGTTCTTTTCATCGCATAATTACACAGTAATTTGGACATTGTGTTGCTGAATCTTTTGCAATTTGTTCAATTAATAATGGAGACTATGAAGAAGAATGCCGTTGGTGGAAAGCCGTGGAATGCAGCTGCCGGTGTTTCTTTATTTGTTGTGAAGCTTTAACACAGAGCGGTCAAGCGAACATGTTTCTCTACGTCAACCAGCAAGTTTTTGGATGGGAAAATTGTTATATCAAGTCGGCTCTTACCGGAGACTTCAGTGGATTATGCAACATCCTCCTGTAGCTGTCAAAAAGGCAGCTGTGATCTTGGCTCCTCGGCTTCTCTCAGAGACACTGGCGTTCACCGCAGCCATCCGACTTTCAGGTATGACTTTACAATCTCACTAAAACACTATTAAAACAATAAGCAGATAAGGGATCTTCCAGAATTATCCTAGTAAATGTGTCTAATTACATCTGAAACGGTCCCACTGCCACCGCCTGGAGCCGTCGCCTTTTCTTTTTTTTCTTTTTTATTTGTGCTTCGCTAAAAGTTGTCTCTTTTCATCGCATAATTACACAGTAATTTGGACATTGTGTTGCTGAATCTTTTGCAAATTGTTCAATTAATAATGGAGACTATGAAGAAGAATGCCGTTGGTGGAAAGCCGTGGAATGCAGCTGCCGGTGTTTCTTTGTTTGTTGTGAAGCTTTAAAACAGAGCGGTCAAGCGAACATGTTTCTCTACGTCAACCAGCAAGTTTTTGGATGGGAAAATTGTTATATCAAGTCGGCTCTTACCGGAGACTTCAGTGGATTATGAGACCTTCTCCTGCAGCTCAAAAAGGCAGCTGTGATCTTAGCTCCTCGGCTTCTCTCAGAGACACTGGCGTTCGCTGCAGCCATCTGACTTTCAGGTGTGACTTTACAATCTCACTAAGACACTATTAAACCAATAAGCAGATAAGGGATCTTCCAGAATAATCCTAGTAAATGTGTCTAATTACATCTGAAACTCCGCCTGTCGCCGCCTGGAGCCATCGCTTTTTCTTTTCTTTTTTCCTAGTACTTCACTCAAAACCTCCTCATCCACAAATCTTTATTCCTCGCTCAAATTAATGGGGAAATTGTCGCTTTCTCGGTCCGAATAGCTCTAGCTGATGCTGGCTATGATTGTAAACAATGTGAGGAGCCCTACAACCCGTGACGTCACGCGCACATCGTCCGCTACTTCCGGTACAGGCAAGGCTTTTTTATTAGCGACCAAAAGTTGTGAACTTTATCGTAGATCTTCTCTACTAAATCCTTTCAGCAAAAATATGGCAATATCGCGAAATGATCAAGTATGACACATAGAATGGACCTGCTATCCCCGTTTAAAAAATACAATCTCATTTCAGTAGGCCTTTAAAGGCTAAAGCTCAAAGCTAAAAACTAAGACTGCCAAAAGCTCCTAAAGACTGCAAAGACTCCAATTTCATTGGTTGAAGAAATTGTTGCAAACTAAAGGAAAATAAAAGGAAAAAAAATAATGACGGTCTGGTCTTCTGAGTGAAATCCAGAATCTATATTCAGCATTGGTACATCCTTTTAAGTGTGGGATAAGCATAGATAAAAAACCAAAACACTTGACAACTACCCACTATATATCAATGATGAAATATTAACATTGCAACACATGCCAATACGGCCTTTTTAGTTTACTAAATTACAATTTTAAATTTCCCGAGAGTTTCTTCTTGAAAACGTTGTGTAATGATGACGTGTACGTGTGACGTCACGGACTGTTAGGAAGTATGAGCGCTGCACACACACACAGCTAAAAGTCATCTGCTTTAACGGCATAATTACACAGTATTTTGGACATCTGTGTTGCTGAATCTTTTGCAATTTGTTCAATTAATAATGGAGAAGTCAAAGTAGAAAGATGGAGTTGGGAAGCTTGAGGTTTTAGCCACACAAACACACGGTGATTCCTTGTTTAAAATTCCCGGAGGTGAAACTTTACTATGGATCAGAGCGGTCAAGCGGACATGGATCCCGACTACATGTCAACCAGCAGGTTTCGGTGAGACAATGGTGGTAAAAAGTCGCTTCTTGCCGGAGATCAGCTGAGCTTGCGCCGTCCATAAAGCTGCAGTCGACTTCCCTGAGACACTGGCGTCAAGACACCCGTGGACACACCCCTCCGACTGTCAGGTACTGTTAAACTCACTAAAACACTAGCAACACAATAGAAAGATAAGGGATTTCCCGGAATTATCCTAGTAAATGTGTCTAAAAACATCTGAATCCGTCCCAATGCAATCACGTTTTTTTTTTCTAGTCCGTCGCTATCAATATCCCGAATCTTTCATTCTCGCTCAAATTATCGGGGAAATTGTCGTTTTCTTGGACGGATAAGCTCTTTTTGTTGGAGGCTCCCATTAAAAACAATGTGAGGATGTGAGGAGCCATCAACGGGTGACGTCATCGTCTGCTACTTCCGGTACAGGCAAGGCTTTTTTGTTAGCGACCAAAAGTTGCGAACTTTATCGTGGTCAAGCGAACATGGATCCCGACTACATGTCCAGCGGCAGTTTTCGGTGAGAAAATTGTGGTAATAAGTCGCCTCTTACCGGAGACATCAGCAGAGCTTCCGTCCTGCTGCAACTTCGTGACTTCCCTCAGAGACTCTGGCGTCAACACACCCGTGGCCACACCCCTCCGACTTTCAGGTACTATTTAATCTCACTAAAACACTAGCAACACAATATGCAGATAAGGGATTTTCCACAATTATCCTAGTAAATGTGTCTAATAACATCTGAATCACTCCCACTACACTGCAATCGCCTTTTTTTTAATTTACTTTTTTTCCCCCTAGTCCTTCACTCTAAATTTCCTCATCCACGAATGTTTCATCCTCACTCAAATTAATGGGGAAATTGTCGCTTTCTCGGTCCGAATAGCTCCAACTGCTGCTGGCTATGATTATAAACAATGTGAGGATGTGAGGAGCCCTACAACCCGTGACGTCACGCGCACATCGTCTGCTACTTCCGGTACAAGCAAGGCTTTTTTATTAGCGACCAAAAGTTGCGAACTTTATCGTGGTCAAGCGAAAATGGATCCCGACTACATGTCCACCGGCAGTTTTCGGTGAGAAAATTGTGGTAATAAGTCGCCTCTTACCGGAGACATCAGCAGAGCTTCCGTCCTGCTGCAACTTCGTGACTTCCCTCAGAGACTCTGGCGTCAACACACCCGTGGCCACACCCCTCCGACTTTCAGGTACTATTTAATCTCACTAAAACACTAGCAACACAATATGCAGATAAGGGATTTTCCAGAATTATCCTAGTAAATGTGTCTAATAACATCTGAATCACTCCCACTGCAATCGCCTTTTTTTAATTTATTTTTTTACTTTTTTTCCCTAGTCCTTCACTCTAAATTTCCTCATCCACGAATGTTTCATCCTCACTCAAATTAATGGGGAAATTGTCGCCTTCTCGGTCCGAATAGCTCTAGCTGATGCTGGCTATGATTATAAACAATGTGAGGATGTGAGGAGCCCTACAACCCGTGACGTCACGCGGACATCGTCTGCTACTTCCGGTGCAAGCAAGGCTTTTTTATTAGCGACCAAAAGTTGCAAACTTTATCGTCGATGTTCTCTAGTAAATCCTTTCAGCAAAAATATGGCAATATCGCGAAATGATCAAGTATGACACATAGAATGGACCTGCTATCCCCGTTTAAATAAGAACATCTCATTTCAGTAGGCCTTTAAGGACACTAATCTTTGCGTTTTGGGTTTCTAGGAAAGTCAATTTTGGGTGTGATGATCTCCCTTTTCGGTTGCGGTATCAGATACCATCCGTAAGAATGTACAAAATGCCATCGCAACAGTTTGTACAGCTCTCATATGAATAAATCTGAACTGGGGGTGACATTTTGAGGGAATAAAAAGCTCTGCCTATAGATGACGACAGTCAGGAAATGTCAGCAGGAGACTAGTTGAAGTGATGGCGAGATACAGCCAGTGTAAGTGAAAGGGCGGCATAACGAAGAGAAAGAAAGAGAAGTTCAGCAGCCTCCTCTGTGGAGAGTTTATCTCTAACCTCCTTTCCCCAACTTCAACTTTAAATTGCGTGTTGGTGGAAAGGAGCGGGCGGGGGGGAAAAGTTTGAGAGAGAATTTGTTTCTTGGCTAATGAACACCTATCTGCCGCTCGCAGCCTACATGTCACTTTGGTCTGATACGATGTACGACTTCCAGCTTCGACTGCGACTCACATTAGCGTCTCGCTGCTCGCCTCGCAGTCCCTGCCTCTTACTGTCATATTAACTAGCAAACCTCTCACTGCACCTGGACTGGAAAGTCTCCAAACCAGGTCACTTTCACAAACTACTGCTTCAGCACTCCAAAAATTACCCGAAAAAAATGTGCGCTTTCCTGGAAGTAAAGCTATGATTGAAAAAGAGCAACTTTATTGAAGCCCCATCTCGGAAAATACATTCATTTTTACATTAATAATTCATAGTTAAGAGTTTTTATCAATCAATCAATCAATCAATGTTTATTTATACAGCCCCAAATCACAAATGTCTCAAAGGACTGCACAAATCATTACGACTACAACATCCTCGGAAGAACCCACAAAAGGGCAAGGAAAACTCACACCCAGTGGGCAGAGAGAATTCACATCCAGTGGGACGCCAGTGACAATGCTGACTATGAGAAACCTTGGAGAGGACCTCAGATGTGGGCAACCCCCCCCCCCTCTAGGGGACCGAAAGCAATAGATGTCGAGCGGGTCTAACATGATACTGTGAAAGTTCAATCCATAGTGGCTCCAACACAGCCGCGAGAGTTCAGTTCAAGCGGATCCAAGACAGCAGCCAGAGTCCCGTCCACAGGAAACCATCTCAAGCGGATCAGCAGCATAGAGATGTCCCCAACCGATACAGGCGAGCGGTTGCATCTTCAAGGTGTACGCGCATATCCAAGATGCAGATGTCTTCCGTTTTCCAACAATTGGTTTGATTGAACTTAAGAGTTGAGGTTCTTCTTGGAATATGGATGCATCGACGTTTTGAACACATTTGAAACAGATTTTTTTAAGTATGTAGCTAAGGACTTAACTCGGACTTCCATACAAAATATGACTGAGATGAAAGACAATGAAGCAGGTATATCAAAGGCCAATAGTAAAGCGTACACAAACCTCTTTACGCTGCATTTGTGCAACCCAACTGATTAACTTTCCGCACAACTGGCAAGATAGTCCAGAACATTAGCAACCTTCCTCTGGAACCGTATCAGTTGGGACTTACTCATTGGCCTAATGGTTAGAGTGTCTGCCCGGAGTTCAAACTCTTGCCGAGTCATACCAAAGACTATAAAAATGCGACCCATTCCCTCCCTGCTTGGCACTCAGCATCAAAGGGTTGGAATTGGGGGTTAAATCACCAAAAATGATTCCCGGGCGGGGCCACCGCTGCTGCTCACTGCTCCCCCTCACCTCCCAGGGGTTGATCATGGGTGATGGGTCAAATGCAGAAATCATTCGCCACACCTTGTGTGTGTGTGTGTGTGTGTGTGTGTGTGTGTGTGTGTGTGTGTGTGTGTGTGTGTGTGTGTGTGTGTGTAAATCATTGGTACTTTATCTTTAACTTTGTCACACAGAACCCCAAGATGCAGAGATGGAGGCAGGCATGGTATATGAAAACATGATTTAATTAAAACTACACAACAACAAACAAAAAGCACACACGTGGGCGGAATAACAAACTAAAAGAGCTAGCACTGGAAGCTTGAAAACAAAAAGGAACTTCAACATGGAAGCTAGTGGATAGCAAATAGAAAAACTGGAAATAACTACGACGACCAGGACAAAATGTAGCATGTCAGGTAGTAGCTGTAACAAAACGAATCACATCGACACGACAAGAGCAACACATGGCAACGACAAGTCCAAATGACAATACAATGATTCAGAACTGACTGGAGGAACGAAGCAGGTAAAATAGAATCTGGCTGATTGACATCAGGTGTAACCAGATGCCAATCAGCCGCAGCTGAGTGAAAACAGGACGCAGGGAGACAAACAGGAAGCTCAACCAAAATAAGAGCACTAGATAGGAACTAAGGACAGGAAATACTAAACGCACAGAGGAGAAACTAAAACACAAACAAACTGTCAGTGGCAACTCTGACAAACTTATCACCAACAGTATTTTCCTTTTGATTCAAAACACCATCCATTAATCCACAGAGCCTAAACTTCAAAAATGTTTCCATGATATTCATCTGAAAATTCCTTCAAAAAAAGACTATCCCGGAAGTCTTTCTTCTCATCAGACATGCATCCGGCCGATACATTCTTGGTAGTAGCATCATGTTCGTAACGCAATCCAAGATCATTTCTTGATGCTGTCTGCTATTTAACATCAACGTAGCCATTAGATTAGATTAGATGGATTAGATAGTACTTTATTTATTCAGTCAGGAAAATTACAATTTTCAGCACAATCCCATTCAAGATCAGACAAACATTACAGGGAGACAGAACAGGATCGCTGACGGGTCTGCCGGCTTCCAGCGCCCCTTACAAAAAAGATGACATACAGGTAAACATGGGGGGGGGGGCAGAAAAGAATAGAAGATTAAAATAAAAAATAAAATAAAAAATAAAAAAAATCGGTCTTAGCCTGTAGTGGGGGTGCAGACTGAGGCCAAGGGGAAAAAAAACAAAAAACAACAACTCATAGCCATAGTACACATCACTCTTCCATGTGTGTAAGAGGGAAACATCAAAGAACACAGAGGACATTAAAGACATTAAAGCAGCAGATACAACCAGACACTTCTACATACAGCTATGAATAAAAAGTAAAAGAAACATATACACTGTGGTGGTGTTCCACGCCATTGTCCGCTGGGGAGGAGGGAGCATGGCCAGAGACAGAAGCAGACCCAACAAAGCAACCAAGACAGCCGACTCCACTCTCGGCCAGTGTCCAGTCCGCATGGGTGAGCGAGGATACATCCAAGGAATCTGAGGTGTCCGACACCTGCTCACCCAGTCGAGACACCGCGAAGCCTCTCCGTCCCAGCGCTCAGTGCTAGCTCCGCAGCCCTGTCCCCTCATCCGCATCTCCTCCAGTCCCTCCAAACAGACTTCGGTGTAGCAGAGACCCAGCAGCTGGTCTCCATGGCCAAAAGGCTCCCGGGAGGCACATCCAAAAGTCCACAAAAAAAGCACCACAGAGGTCACGAAAGTGCCACCCCTTGTCACACAGTCCCAAAGGGTCCCGGACCAAAATGCAAAAAAAATATAATAACACATGAAAACAAGAGGGAAACACAAAAGGATGACACAAGAGCACAGAGCTCCTGCCAACAGCAGCCACTACAGCAGCGCCATCTAGAGACGTAATATTTGTAATCTGTGCCAATATTACAGCGGACGTCAGTTAAAATAAGTTGTAAGGGTCTGCAGAGGGCTAGTGTGATGTCATAAGTCAACCGGAAAAGGAATTCATTTAACCGCCCTAAAATGACATAAGCGCCCCCCAGTGTACAGGAGGCCTATGGTGTGTGACCAATAGTTGTATTAGAGAAATTTTGAGGAATTGCATGGACACTTGAACTTCACACGAAGATGTATAAATACAAAAAAAAAAAAAACTATTTGAGAAATCAGACTAATTTAGTGGATGGAAACGTAGTGACTGTTTTTTAAGGATTCTTTACTATTGGATAATTGGGCCTGGTCATAGGTATGAGTTTTGAAAGTGTTTTTTTTTAGTTGAAAATGTGTTTCAATCACCATAATAGAAATGCATAAAAAACAAACATTTTGTACACTAAAGCTTCCTGTTCAGTGGCCTTGTGGTTAGAGTGTCCGCCCTGAGACTGGAAGGTCGTGAGTTCAAACCCCGGCCGAGTCATACCAGAGACTATAAAAATGGGACCCATTGTCTCCCTGCTTGGTACTCAGCATCAAGGGTTGGAATTGGGGGTTGAATCACCAAATGATTCCCGAGCGCGGCCACCACTGCTGCTCACTGCTCCCCTCACCTCACCTCCTAAGGCAGGGGTCGGCAACCTTTACCACTCAAAGAGCCATTTCGACCCGTTTCACAAAATGAGGAAGACAATGGGAGCCGCAACTATTCTCGCCAATATCTGCTTGTGGTCACCCAGATGACAAGAATATGGGCGTGCTATGAAGCCGTTGACTTAAACACCTTCTACAACATGTACAAAGTGCTTGCTAGTCCAGCAACATGTATTGAGAGGCTTCCGCAGATGCAGGCACACGACTGGAAGGCAGACTGGGTGACACAGAGTACACTGATGGCTGTGATATAAACAACTTTAACACTCCTACTAATATGCGCCACATTGTGAACCCACACAAAAGAAGAATGACAAACACATTTCGCGAGAAAATCATCACTGTAACACAACAAACGCAACACAACAAATACCCAGAATCCTTTGCATCCATGATACACCTGACTATTTTATACACCCCGCTAGCAGGGGGATGGGTCAAAAGGCACAGGGTGATTTCACCACACCTAGTGTGTGTGTGTGCGTGAGACTATCAGTGGTACTTTAACATATTTTTTTTCTTTCTCAAAACTCGACAGTGCGCCTTATAACCCGGTGCGCTTAATGGTGCTCGCGGGGTGTATAACAGTCAGAATGTGTCATGGATGCAAAGGATTCTGGGTATTTGTTGTGTTGCGTATTTTTTGTGTTACTGTGAGGATTTTCTCCCGAAATGGGTTTGACATTCTCCTTTTGTGTGGGTTCACAATGTGGCGCATATTAGTAAGAGTGTTAAAGTTGTTTATATCACAACCGTCAGTGTACTCTGTGTCACCCAGTATGCCTTGCAATCTCATACATGTGCCGATAGAAGCAGCGAAATGCATGTGTCCGGTCGGCACGCAAATAGCATTCCGTGAATGGCAGGCGTGATGACGTTCCATGAATGGCGGGCGCGATGACGTTCAAGAGGACGTTAAGAGTAATATCATCACACGGAAAAAATTTAAAAAAAAATGTTGAAACATAGTTTATCTTCAATTTCGACTCTTTAAAATTCAAAATTCAACCGAAAAAAATGAAGGGAAAAACTAGCTAATTCGAATCTTTTTGAAAAAATTAAAAAAATTATTTATGGAACATCATTAGTAATTTTTTCTGGTTAGGATTAATTTTAAAATGTTGATGACATGTTTTAAATAGGTTAAAATCCACTTTGTACTATGATTTAAATTTGATTCTACAGATTTTCTAGATTTGCCAGAATATATTTTTGGAATTTTAATCACAAGTTTGAATAAATATTTCACAAATATTCTTCGTCGAAAAAACAGAAGCTAAAATGAAGAATTAAATTAAAATGTATTTATCATTCTTTACAATAAAAAAAATTCTTTACATTCTTTATCATTTATCATTCTTTACAATAAAAAAAATAAATTTACTTGAACATTGATTTAGGGACGGCGTGGCGCAGTGGGAGAGTGGCCGTGCGCAACCCGAGGGTCCCTGGTTCAAATCCCACCTAGTACCAACCTCGTCACGTCCGTTGTGTCCTGAGCAAGACACTTCACCCTTGCTCCTGATGGGTGCTGTTTGGCGCCTTGCATGGCAGCTCCCTCCATCAGTGTGTGAATGTGAATGGGTAAATGTGGAAGTAGTGTCTAAGCGCTTTGAGTACCTTGAAGGTAGAAAAGCGCTATACAAGTACAACCCATTTATTTATTTATTTATTTAAATATTCAGGAAAGAAGAGGAAGGAATTTGAAAGGTATGTGTGAGTGAAAATTGGAGAACGTTGACTCCGGGTGATGTCCGGGGGAGGCATTGAATTCCGGAATCTCCCCGCAACAATTTGGGGGGTCGGCGATTGTGCAGCTGAGCCGCATCAGAGTTGCCAAAGAGCCGAATGCGGCTACGGAGCCGTGGGTTGCCGACCCCTGTCCTAAGGGGTGAACATGGGTACGGGTCAAATGCAGAGGATCATTTCACCACACCTAGTGTGTGTTGGAACTTTAACTTTAATTGAAACTTCCTCTAGTATAGTCCTTAAATCAGCTGGGATAGGCTCCAGCTGACAGGTGAGGACAAGCATTAGAGAAATGCATGGCGCGTTATTTTATTCAGGCCACGTTTGTCCGGACAGGGTGCAATTTGTACAGTGAAATGTGATCGCCATTAGCTTCCTTCCACCACAACAAATCCTAAAAGACCGTGCGTCGATCCATCATTTACAGCGCTCGTTCTCCGCAGCAGGAAGCTAAACCCTCGCTTGTCCTTAACCTGTTGATTCTCATTGAAGGGGGTAGCAATGGGAAAAACAGCCATCTCTCTCCTCCCACGCACCTTCCCCTAATGGAGGGCTTTGCCAGATCTAAACAACACTCCCACGGCATACAGAAGAGATAGACGGCACCATCAGTAACAGGGCGAGAGGGACCTAGAAGAAAAGACATGGTCTGACCCAGAAATCTCTTGTTATCCTACTTCAATCCTGACAGCGCTTACCTGTTTTTATTGAAGTGAATGGGTAGAAAAGCAATACAGGCTCTTAAGAGCACTGCACTGTATCAATTATGGATTCAACTCTGTAAAATAGTCTTAGGAGCAATGTTTACAATCACACACATTAGATTGACTTCGATCTCCACATTCTTAAGAGGCAACATAACATAAAGAAAATATTTCAAGAGTCTAATGTATTTAAACTTTAAAGGCCTACTGAAATGAGATTTTCTTATTCAAACAGGGATTGCAGGTCCATTATATGTGTCATACAGTTGTGATCAAAATTATTCAACCGCCACACAATTTTGGTGTTTTAGCAAGTTGGACATTTATTCCGTATTTTGTTTATAGTCATATCAAATAAAGATGTGTCAAATAGACAAATGCAACTTAAATTGTAACACTGTATTTTACAAAAGACCAAAAAAGGACATTTTTCTTAATATCTCATTGACAAAACTATTCAACCCCCTAGTTATATGCATATTTAGTACTTAGTAGATCACCCTTTGGCAGTAATGACATCCTTCAAACGTGATACATAAGCTTCTTGCAACCATCTACAAGTATTTTAGCCCATTCCTCTTGGGCAAAGGCCTCCAGTTCATTCATATTCTTGGGCTTGCATGCTGCAACTGCCTTCTTCAAGTCCCACCACAGCTTTTCTATATGATTTAGGTCTGGCGACTGTGAAGGCCACTCCAGAGTCTTCCAGCCCTTCTTCTGCAACCACTCTGATGTTGATCTGGAGGTATGCTTGGGGTCGTTGTCCTCATCCACAAATCTTTCATCCTCGCTCAAATTAATGGGGAAATTGACGCTTTCACGGTCACAATCGCTCTAGCTGCTGGTGGCTAAGATTGTAAACAATGTGAGGATGTGAGGAGCCCTACAACCAGTGACGTCACGCACACATCGTCTGCTACTTCCGGTACAGGCAAGGCTTTTTTATTAGCGACCAAAGGTTGCGAACTTTATCGTGGATGTTCTCTACTAAATCCTGTCAGCAAAAATATGGCAATATCGCGAAATGATCAAGTATGACACATAGAATGGACCTGATATCCCCGTTTGAATAAGAACATCTCATTTCAGTAGGCCTTTAATCCGCCTATTGTACAGCACTTTGACTACCCCTGTGGTGAATTTGAAATGTACTTTATAAATAAAGTTGATTTGATTTGATTCTTGAACTGCCAGTTGAACATCCCTGCCACAGTGCCAGAATGTGGGATTAACCCAACCTAACGTATCAAAAGACTGCCAGGGTCGCAGGTGCACGGTCTGCTTAACCAAATGCATGACTATGGTTTCAGAACATTCTGGTAGGTCAGGCGGGGTCAAAATCGGACCTTGTAACTGAATACCGGTCGTCCACATCCAGCCGGTCCAGACCGGTTTGCAGTCACTTGTCGGACAGCTGCTCGCTGGCTCTTGCCAAGTACAAACGCGTGGGTCCACTGAGCGATGTGTCGGGAGTCATCTTTCTTAGTTACCGTTGAGCAGTGCAGTAACTACTGTAGCTTGGCTTTGAACCGGTCTTTAGGGATAGGATGCGGAATTTTAATAGGGCAAACTGTGATCGACCGTTTGAGAGGTTGCACTTGTCTGTGTAATCACTCTGCTCGTTGCAAACTCAAATCCGTTTGATCCGAAGTTGCGTCAAAATGCATGTTGCTCTGCTCCCGGAAAAACCGTGTGTTTACCACCACTCAAGACCACCTGCCGAGCAGACGTCCAGCGCCCAATGTCCATTCATGAAAGCGTCAACGGGGCGCCTCATTCCGTCCGAAACGAGCAAAGAGGCAGGATGAAGAATGTGACATTTTGTGTTTACTTCACTCAGAAGTCACGGCGTGGGGAGGGGGGGGGAAGCGGGATGATGGACCGCGCGTGGCATAAATGGCGACGAGAAGGATGGAGGCAAGGTCTGATTGCTCGGCGAGACCGTGATTAAGCTCCATGTCTGTGGAGGATGTGGCACGGCTGTCGGAGCGGGGGGGTGAGGGTGAGGCTGAGAGTGGAGCAGGGAAGTAGGAAAAGAGTTGGTAACCATCATCATGAAGATCAAAGGCTTGTCTGCTTGTTCCGCCTGCAGCTCTACTCTAAAGTTTGCAACAAGGGATGACTGGGAAGAAAGAGGAGTGGGTCTGCATCAAGAAACTTTCTGGGCTGGACTTTAGGAGTATTTACCTCCATGTTGTCGTCCACAACAATGCAGGTGTGTAGCCACTTTTATATCAATCAATCAATCAATGTTTATTTATATAGCCCCAAATCACAAATGTCTCAAAGGACTGCACAAATCATTACGACTACAACATCCTCGGAAGAACCCACAAAAGGGCAAGGAAAACTCACACCCAGTGGGCAGGGAGAATTCACATCCAGTGGGACGCCAGTGACAATGCTGACTATGAGAAACCTTGGAGAGGACTTCAGATGTGGGCAACCCCCCCCCCTCTAGGGGACCGAAAGCAATGGATGTCGAGCGGGTCTAACATGATACTGAGAAAGTTCAATCCATAGTGGCTCCAACACAGCCGCGAGAGTTCAGTTCAAGCGGACCCAAGACAGCAGCGAGAGTCCCGTCCACAGGAGACCATCTCAAGCGGAGGCGGATCAGCAGCGTAGAGATGTCCCCAACCGATACAGGCGAGCGGTCCATCCTGGGTCCCCACGAGCGGTCCATCATGGGTCTCGACTCTGGACAGCCAGATCATGGTCATCGGACCGGACCCCCTCCACAAGGGAGGGGGGGACATAGGAGAAAGAAAAGAAGCGGCAGATCAACTGGTCTAAAAAGGAGGTCTATTTAAAGGCTAGAGTATACAGATGAGTTTTAAGGTGAGACTTAAATGCGGGTATAGTGTGACATCATGGCAGCAGTTCAACCCATCAAATATAAGACGTTGTTATTCCGAGATCAAAGAAAGAGTATTGTCTTATATGATGTTCTACTCGAGGTAATCAAAGCTTTTCTTCCTGTCACTCACACATTGTGTTGTCCAGATACCAACATTGTGGTACCCGTACCAAAATTATTTCCATACTTTTTAAATAAAGGGGAACACAAAAAATTGCATTATTTGCTTTATTTTAACAAAAAAATCTTATGTTAAATTAAACATGTTTCTTATTGCAAGTTTGTCCTTAAATAAAATAGTGAACATACAAGACAACTTGTCTTTTAGCAGTAAGTAAGCAAATAAAAGCTCCTAATTAGTCTGTTGAGATATGCAGGAACAAATTGTGTCATTTTCCATTCTATTTTTTTGTCAACATTATTAAGGACAAGTGGTAGAAAATGAATTATTAATGTACTTGTTCATTTACTTTTAATATCAGCTTACTTTGTCTTTTAACATGTTCTATCTACACTTCTGTTAAAATGTGATAATAATTTATTCTTCCGTTTTTTGGATACTTTACATTAGTTTTGGATGATACCACAAATTTGGACATCAATTCGATACCAAGTCGTTACAAGATCATACAGTGGTCATATTCAAAGTCCTCATGTGTCCGGGGAAATATTTCATGAGTTTATAAACATAATAGACATTAAAAAAAATGAAAGAAAAGATTGTGATGCCAAAAATATCACGTAATTATAGTAGTATTGACTAGATACACTACTGTACTTGGTATCATTACAGTGGATGTCAGGTGTAGATTCACCCATAGTGTTTGTCTACATTTTAATTCCGGTGAGCTACAGTGTTAAGTCAATCAATCAATCAATCAATGTTTACTTATATAGCCCTAAATCACTAGTGTCTCAAAGGGCTGCACAAACCACTACGACATCCTCGGTAGGCCCACATAAGGGCAAGGAAAACTCACACCCAGTGGGACGTCGGTGACAATGATGACTATGAGAACCTTGGAGAGGAGGAAAGCAATGGATGTCGAGCGGGTCTAACATAATACTGTGAAAGTTCAATCCATAATGGATCCAACACAGTCGCGAGAGTCCAGTCCAAAGCGGATCCAACACAGCAGCGAGAGTCCCGTTCACAGCGGAGCCAGCAGGAAACCATCCCAAGCGGAGGCGGATCAGCAGCGCAGAGATGTCCCCAGCCGATACACAGGCAAGCAGTACATGGCCCTCGGATCGGACCGGACCCCCACCACAAAGGAGAGTGGGACATAGAAGAAAAAGAAAAGAAACGGCAGATCAACTGGTCTAAAAAGGGAGTCTATTTAAAGGCTAGAGTATACAAATGAGTTTTAAGGTGAGACTTAAATGCTTCTACTGAGGTAGCATCTCGAACTGTTACCGGGAGGGTATTCCAGAGTACTGGAGCCCGAAATGAGTGAAGCATGTTTAGCTATTCCTCGTCCTGCAGGGATATTTGTAAGAAGCTTACATTATTTGTTGCCATGGAGGCGAGGATTAGTGATTTAGAAGTAGCTGAAACACTGCCAACTGAGGATGGACGTTAGCCGCCAGCGAGCTAGCCATGTCTTCAAGCACCTCTTCCTGAGGGCGTTTCAGTGTTATAACTTCACCTTTATCGTTAGTTTTTAGGCCAAAATGCGTCCGTTCTCCCTTTTCTGTCCACACACTATGTCTGCTTGTAAGTACTCAGTGAATGTGCGCTGCCAAACATGCTCTTCTGCCCGTAAAACCAGCAATGACACGACGTGACGACGACGGTGGGGCAAGGGGTTGTGGGGGACCGGTACTTTTCAGTGATTCAATAGTATGATTCAATAGTATCGCGGTTCTATACTAATACCGATATACCACACAACCCTAGCGTATAGTGTGAGAAATCATGGCAGCAGTTTAACCCACCAATTAACCAATTAGTGACATTACTGACACTTGTCAGTATGCAGTATGCAGGTGTGAATTCTCTTTTTAAAACAAGAGCGCCATACTTTATATTTGACTGTCGACTATGGGCTAACTCTCATAAAAAAGATCCGCCTATGAAAAATCCTTAGTCCACAGGTCGGCAACCCAAAATGTTGAGAGAGCCATATTGGACCAAAAATACCTAGAGCCGCGAAAAATTGAATGTCTTCAATAAGTGTATAATGAAGACGACACATGATGTAAGTGTCTATAGTAGCTATATTAGCCTACTATCAAAATGACTTTAAAAGTCTTATATAAGTGTTATAATGAAGGCAACACATGATGTAAGTGTCTATATTAGCTATATTAGCCTACTATCAAAATTACTTCAAATGTCTTAAATAAGTGTTATAATGAAGACAACACATGATGTAAGTGTCTATATTAGCTATATTAGCCTACTATCAAAATGACTTTAAAAGTCTTATATAAGTGTTATAATGAAGGCAACACATGATGTAAGTGTCTATATTAGCTATATTAGCCTACTATCAAAATGACTTTAAAAGTCTTATGTGTTATAATGAAGGCAACACATGATGTAAGTGTCTATATTAGTTATATAAGCCTACTATCAAAGGCTGATGCAAATCTTCTTGACCGAAGTGTTGTATTTTAATATTTATTCTACACATTTTTGAAACCTTGAATATCATTAGTAAAATGGAGGCTTCTCACAGGATGAGATAACTTCTGGAAATTACTGGCTCAGAACGGCCGAAGGTATAGATGTGTGTCTCCAAGTTAAAAGAAATGGCGGACTGTCTTCTATTAAAGGATTTATAATAATCTTTGCGAGCTGGGTAACGTTTGCTGTGGTCCGGAACAACATGGCACACAAACAACTATCAGAAATGCAGCTAATATTACATACAGATAATATTTCACGAGACATGCAATAATAAATTAAATACACAAAGGACATATCCATCCATCCATCCATTTTCTACCGCTTATTCCCTTTCGGGGTCACGGGGGGCACTGGCGCCTATCTCAGCTACAATCGGGCGGAAGGCAGGGTACACCCTGGACAAGTCGCCACCTCATCGCAGGGCTACATCGAATTACAGAACAAAGGACATAAGTAAAGGAAATTAAATGAGCTCCAAGATACCTACAAACAAGGCATAATGATACAATATGTACATACAGATAGCCTAAAGAGCATGTTAGCATCAATTAGCTTGCAGTCATGGATTGACCAAATATGCCTGATTGGCACTCCAGCAAATTAATACAATCAACAAAGCTCACCTTTGTGCATTCACGCACAGCATAAAACGTTTGGTGGACAAAATGAGACAAAAAAGGAGTGTCCTAAAAAATGTCTTTCTGTGGCAGCGTCGGAGAAAGTTGTACATGAACAAACAACGATGAGTTCGAGGATCGCTGAAATTAGTAGGACAAAACGATGTTCACCAAATACTCCCGTCAGTGAAGCAGGTATAACAAAAAAGTGGAATTTATTCGCCTACAGAAAATATGTTAGGACAAAAAATATATTTTTCCACTTTCACACATCTCTGAAAGAGGCCGGGCGGTGCTAAAGAGCCGCGGGTTTTTGATCCCCGTCTTAGTCAAAGACAGCCCTAAAACTAGCTGTCATAGTTTGTTGTTGACGAACCCCAAGATGCAGAGAAGGCGGCAGGCATTTTGCAGGTAAACATGATTTAATTAAACACTAAGACAAAAACAAACCAAAAGGGTACCAACAAAAGAAGTGCACGAGGCGGATAACAAACTTGGCTAAGAACAACAAAACACTTACTGTGATACGACGGAACTATGGCATAAACAGATTGAACAGAAGTAGACAAAGCTACAAGCGACAAGACAGGTAGTGGTGACAGACACGACACCACACGACTAGGGTTGTCCCGATCCGATATTTGGATCGGATCGGTCGCCGATATTTGCCAAAAAATGCGTATCGTCAAGGCATGGGAAAATGCCGATCAAGATCCAGTTTTTAAAAAAACTCTGGTCCGTGTTTTCCAACACACCGATTTAAATAATACATTCCCCTCTTCTGCTGCTCCTAAACTCTGTTCCGCATTTTCCAGAACACCTTCAAAACATCCACAGATCTGCGTTCTAACTGTTCAAACGGCCCTTGTGAATTAAAAGTTACGGTAAAAATGTCAGTTGTGTGGGATTATTTTATCCAATAAAACGAAAAAGATGAAGAGGTGGAGTGCAAAACATGCCACAATAAAGCCAAGCATGGTGGTAAAGTTAGTAAGACATTTTAATGACTCTTGCGAGTGAAAGGCCTTTTAGCACTCATCATAGATGAACACAGGAGCAGGCTGACACCTGTGCATCTTGAAGTGTTCGTCTTTGTTAGAAAGAATCTCCCTATTATGCTTGGACTTCAATTGTTTGCCCCCTCTCCTGACTGGGGCAAACAATTGAAGGGAGTGTGTAGATATATATATTTTTTTTTTTTTAAGTTTACACTTGTTCAAGAGCAAGTATTGATGCTGAGTTATAGACATGTTTGTGTGTTTTGCTTTTTTTAATAATGTTTACAGCATTATTTGCACTTTATATCGTTCACTTTTTTACTGTTTAATGATGCCATTTCTGTTTGTCATGTATAATTTTTTATATTTTTTGTTTATCCTTGAATACCAACTATTGTGTATTATTCAAACTCGCCTAATTCAGCTGGCTAGTTATCAAGAGTACTAAAATCTTTTTCAGCATGAATCTGACAACTAAGTAGGCTAAATAACTTTAAACTTTAATACATGCTCGGATAGGCCAGTATCGGTATCGGATCGGAAGTGCAAAAACAATATCGGTATCGGATTGGAAGTGCAAAAACCTGGATCGGGACATCCCTACACACGACAGGACAATAGCGACAATAATCCAGCCCTGACTGGAGGACAAAGCAGGTAAAAATAGGAATTGGGCTGATTGACACCAGGTGTAGCTAGGTGCCAATCAGCCGCAGCTGATGGGAAACAGCGCTCAGGGAGAAAGACAGGAAACAGACAAAATAAGAGCGCTGACAGGAAATACTACACACACAGAGGAAAAACTAAAACATAGACCAAACTTTCAGGGACAAGCCTGACACTAATGACACAATCATCTCCAAAGTAAGAGCCAGAAGTAAATTAAGTATTTTTAAACAGTCGGTTTTTACCTAACTACTGCAGAAAAATCAGAGGTGTGACCTTCTTGTGTGCAGATCGCTTCATCCCCGACTCACCTCCACGCTTGCTTGCGCACGCACAAAGATAAAACATTCTCTTTCTTAACCTGAAAGGGATTAAAGGGCGGGAGGAAAATCATAGATATTTCCTGTAATCTCCAGCGCTGAGCCTGGCTGTGGTTTTTAGAATAGCCGAGTTGAGAAAGTAACGAAAAAAAAAAAAAATCTAACTTTTATGCCCTCACTCGGTGAAAGCCTGCTTTAGGAGACATTCTTTGCAGGCGTCTCCCAGGCTGCCTGAAATTCGAACATCTGCCGGTGCCAAAGCGCCACCAGCGAAACGCAGACGATTGCCAGCGGCATTAAGGTATTTCAAATGAGCTTTGGGAACACAACAGAGGAGGCAGGAGTCTAATTCATTCAGGGAACACTGGCATTGGCAGCGTAGAAATCAATCATCACAGCTCTTTATCATATCAGCTTCCATGAATCCTTCAAGAAGTGGGGGGAAAAAAAAGAGAGGTTGAAGGTGGGATTCTTTGACACAAACCTCCCACTTCCGCGCTCCATTTAAATGCTAATATTAATGTTATCTGCACTGTATATGGAAATGAATGTTACGCAGAGTAGTTAGCAGGTGCTAAACAGCGCTGACGTCCCCCATTACAAGTTGGTGCCTGCAGAGCGAGTCTTCTCCCGGTTTGACATGGCAGAAAGGAAATTGAGGATTCCTTCTGTAAACACCACCATTCACCCCATTTTTCCAACTAATCAAAGAGGAACTAAAGTACATTCTCTCATCAGATACTTTCAGTTAGGTCTTCTCAGGCAATGAGTCACTGTCTTGATGAAAGAGAAGCCCGTCAATTTCAGAAATATAAAAATAACGGGTGAGACATGTTAAATTTCTCTGAGATGATTGGATGTTCTTGTTCTTTGGATGCAACAGTATTTGAATCCACAGTGGGGATGCGCGGTTTGCGGTCTCATCCGTGGATAAACCGCGGGTCGGGTGGGTGACATGACGAAAAAAATGATTTTAATTAGATTCGGGCAAGTGGCGGTTGAACCATTTGGAAATATTTGATATACATGGTTCAGGGATTTAGGACCCGTGTCGCAAAGCGAAGAAGACAATGGGAGACGTTAACATTTTCAAAAATGTCTGCCGGCAGCCACCCAGTTAATAATCATTAGGGCGTGCTGTGAAGCCTTTGCCTTTGACGCCTTCTACATCATGTACGATCTGCTTGTCCGTCCAGTAACATGTTGTGAAGGTTTCCGCAGACACACGCACACGACTGCAAGGCATACTGGGTGACACAGAGTACACTAATGGTTGTGATATAAACAATTTTAACACTCTTAGTAATATGCGCCACGCTGTGAAGCCACACCAAACAAGAATGACAAACACATTTCGGGAGAACATCCTCACAGTAACACAACATAAATGCAACACAAAAAATACCCAGAATCTTTTGCATCCATGACACAACCTGACTATTTTATACAACCCCCGTGCGCGGGGGTGTAAAATATATTGTGTTGCAGGGCCGATGTTCTCCAGAAGTGTGTTTGCCATCGTTTAATGTGGGTTCGTGGAGTGTGGCGCGTATTGGTAGGAGTGTTGAAGTTGTTTTATGTCACAACCATTAGTGTGATCTGTATGGCTGTGGAACAAGACCCCTGGTATACACAAAATAACAGTAAAAAAACTTCTCCGCCATTTTGAAAAAGTCGACAGGGGAAGCCTCGCTCGTGACATCACGAATTTGACCCGGCGGTAAAAGTAAGCATGCGCTTATTAATTTTGGGGAGCGAGTTTGACCCGGCAGTAATTCAAGGCAGCCGCACTTTACATGCCCGGCGGCTATTTAAGGAAATACGGTATTCCTCGTCCCGTAATTGATTTGTCGCCATGGAAACGAGAATTTGTCATTTTGAAATAGCTAAAACACTGTGGGAGGACGTTAGCCGCCAGCTAGTTTTGAAAGCCCAGTTTTCAGTGTTTATAGCTTTACCTTTTATCTTTAGTTTTGAAGTCAAAATACGTCCCTTCTCTCTCTTCCGTCTCCCTACTGTTTCCGCTTGTAAGCGCCATGTCTGTGTTAACTCACATGCGCCTCGGTCTTATACCACCAGCAATGTCCCCATGGTAATATCACCATGACGTGCCATTGTGTCCAAGAAAAAAAATACCCATGTGCTTCCAAAAGCAGAATGCTACCTATTTTAATCCATGATACCGGTATACCGTACAACCCGAGTAATGAATAAAGGAAATAAAAAATAAAAACATGCAGCATAAAAGCCTGCCAGGGTTCCGCAGTGTTTGATGTACCCTGCATGATTAAAAAAAAAAAAAAAAGCCTAGCATTGTTGCATGCTTTTAGCTCCGTGGTATTTCTTTGGCATCTGCTCCAACACCTCAGCTCCGGAGCTGCGGCCAAACAACACAACGTCCAACCAGGAGAAATTCCACAGAGCTGGATCTGAACTGCCCAGGATGGATTCAGTTTCGCGTCTCTGCATTGTAGTGTGCGCTGAAAAGACTCTAAAAGCTCTCACCGTGATGCAGCGCAACGTGGGAAACTACAATAATGAGCAGGCATACGATAATAATGAGTAGGCGTACTCATGTGATTTATTGGTACGGAACATTCTGCATGTTGCAGCGACATACACAGTGAGGGACAGACAGTGTATCTACACTATATTGCCAAAAGTATTTGGCCACCCATCCAAATGATCAGAATCAGGTGTCGTAATCAAACAGGTGTATAAAATAAAGCACTTAAGCATGGAGACAAACATTTGGGAAAGAATGGGCCGCTCTCATTGATTTCCAGCGTGGAACTGTCATAGGATGCCACCTGTGCAACAAATCCAGTTGGGAACTTTCCTCGCTCCTAAATATTCCAAAGTCAACTGTCGGCTTTACTATAATAAAAGAGTTTGGGGAACAACAGCAACTCAGCCACCAAGTGGTAGGCCACGTAAACTGACAGAGAGGGATCAGCGAATGCTTATGCACATAGTGCGAAGACTTTCTGCACAGTCAGTTGCTACAGAGCTCCAAACTTCATGTGACCTTCCAATTAGCCCACGTACAGTACGCAGAGAGCTTCATGAAATGGGTTTCCATGGCCGTGCCGCTGCATCTAAGCCATACATCACCAAGTCCAATGCAAAGCGTGGGATGCAGGGGTGTAAAGCACGTCGCCACTGGAATCTAGAGCAGTGGAGACACCTTCTCTGGACTGATGAATCACACTTTTCCATCTGGCAATCTAATGGACGAGACTGGATTTGGAGGTTGCCAGGAGAACGGTACATTTCGGACTACAATTTCGTTGGTTTTGTTTTTTAGGAGTGGGGCTTGGCCCCTTAGTTCCAGTGAAAGGAACTTTGAATGCTCCAGGATACCAAAACATTTTGGACAATTCCATGCTCCCAACCTTGTGGGAACAGTTTGGAGCGGGCTACTATCTCTTCCAACATGACTGTGCACAAGGTCCATACAGACATGGATGACAGAGTCTGGTGTGGATGAACTTGACTGGCCTGCACAGAGTCCTGACCTAAACCCAATAGAACACCTTTGGGATGAATTAGAACGGAGACTGAGAGCCAGGCTTTCTCGACAAACATCGCCAATGCGCTTTTGGAAGAATGGTGTAAAATTCCAATAAACACATTCCGCAACCTTGTGGACAGCCTTCCCAGAAGAGTTGAAGCTGTAATCGCTGCAAAGGGTGGACCCACATCATATTGAACCCTATGGGTCAGGAATAGGATGGCACTTCGAGTTCATATGTGAGTTAAGGCAGGTGGCCCAATACTTTTGGCAATATAGTGTATTTCTATGTACTTTTCTATTAAAATTCATGTATTATTTATTTATTTACCTATGTACTTTTTCAATTACCGTATTTTTCAGAGTATAAGTCGTTCCGGAGTATAAGTCGCACCTGCCGAAAATGCATAATGAAGAAGGAAAAAAAGATATATAAGTCGCACTGGAGAATAAGTCACATTTTTGGGGGAAATTTATATAATAAAATCCAACACCAAGAATAGACATTTTAAAGGCAATTTAAAATAAATAAAGAATAGTGAACAACAGACTGAATAAGTGTACGTTATATGACACATAAATAACCAACTGAGAAGGTGCCTGGTATGTTAATGTAACATATTATGGTAAGAGTCATTCAAATAACTATAACATAAAGAAAAAACATGCTATAAGTTTATCTGTCACTCCTAATCGCTAAATCCCATAAAATCTTATACGTCTAGTCTCTTACGTGAATGAGCTGAATAATATTATTTGATATTTTATGGTAATGTGTTAATTATTTCACACATAAGTTGCTCCCGAGTATAAGTCGCACCCCCGGCCAAACTATGAAAAAAACTGCGACTTATAGTCCGAAAAATACGGTACTAAGAATTCGTATACCAACTGTTAGTATATACTAATAACACATATATACTTACAACTTAGTGTGGATCGCACTAATGCAGACCCGTAAGGATTACACAATACGGCAAGTTGCCAGGTATTGTTTTGAAGGCCTAATGAGATAGAATATAATACTAACAGCCAAATTCAGAACTGCCAAGCCTCACAGTTTCAGCCCGAGAGTCACACAATTTAACCCATTCTTACGCCACACTAAACATTTTCCTTGCTTATAGTTTTGAAGCAATGCATGATGGGAATCTGGATGTTGTGTGTCAGTGTATTAACTTTCCGGCTGGAATAAACACATGCTGGGAAATAGATCCGTGTCTGCCTACTTTGCGGGTTATAGCTAAACCAATGGATAACGAGACATATATAGTAGTCTCCTTTTCAGGCATGCCCCCAATATTGTTGTCCGGGTGGAAATCGGGAGAAATTCGGGAGAATGGTTTCCCCGGGAGATTTTCGGGAGGGGCACTGAAATTCGGGAGTCTCCTGGGAAAATCGGGAGGGTTGGCAAGTATGCAGATGATGTCCAATAGGTGGAGTGCTAACATGCCAACAGGACCACACTTTAATTTACAGTGCCAAGGCTTGAAGCTGTTTTGCATGTAGCAATAAAATAATATAATATCAGGGTTTCCCACACATTCATTTATTTGTGGCGCCCCTTCACGAAAGAATTATGGCTGCCACAAAAAAAAATTAAAATAAAAAATATATATATATTTTTTTTTTTCCCAGCTTTTGACTTGCTTGAACGCTCATAAAAGCAATGGGACTGTCTGTGAATGGAGCTTGTAGTTACATATTATATAAATATGTATATAAATATGTACATAAAGTGCTGTAATTATATTCCAACTCCACGTTCTTCTTGGTCATCGCCGCCGCCGCCGCCACGCCCCCCGCCCGACCACACCACCACAAATAGATGCCTGACCTGTGGGAAACACTGAATATAATTTGATATTTTACGGTAATGTGTTAATAATTTCACACATAAGTCGCTCCGGAGTATAAGTCGCAAAACTATGAAAAAAAACTGTGATTTATAGTCCGAAAAATACGGTAATCAGAAATTAGCCACATTGTTTTATGGACCTTTATTTGTATTCATTAAATTTATTTACACAAAAGCCAAGCAGTGGTTTCCTGACTTGCACCCAAAATGAACTGAACCGTGAGCGTCAAACCAAGGTACGTAGAGGAATGAGCCGTGACGATGGCGTACCGTCACACCCTTAAAGGCCTACTGAAATGAGATTTTCTTATTTAAACGGGGATAGCAGGTCCATTCTATGTGTCATACTTGATCATTTCGCGATCTTGCCATATTCACATTGTTTTTAATGGGAGCCTCCAACAAAAAGTGCTTTTCGGACCGAGAAAACGACAACTCCACAATTAATTTGAGCGAGGATGAAAGATTCGTGTTTGAGGATATTGATAGCGATGGACATGGGGGAAAAAAAAAAAAAAAAAAGTGAAGTGAAGTGAATTATATTTATATAGCGCTTTTCTCGAGTGACTCAAAGCGCTTTACATAGTGAAACCCAATATCTAAGTTACATTTAAACCAGTGTGGGTGGCACTGGGAACAGGTGGGTAAAGTGTCTTGCCCAAGGACACAACGGCAGTGACTAGGATGGCGGAAGCGGGAATCGAACTTGCAACCCTCAAGTTGCTGGCACGGCCGCTCTACCAACCAAGCTATGCCGCCCCAAAAAAAAGTAAAAAAAAAAAAAACGAGATTGCATTGGGACGGATTCTGATGTTTTTAGATACATTTACTAGGTTAATTCTGGGATATCCCTTATCTTTCTATTGTGTTGCTAGTGTTTTAGTGAGTTTAATAGTACCTGATAGTCGGAACGGTGTCTCCACGGGAGTCGACGGCAGCTATGGACGACACAAGCTCAGCTTTTCTCCGGTAAGAACTGACTTTTTCACCACAATTGTCTCACCGAAACCTGCTGGTTGACATGTGGTCGGGATCCATGTTCTCTTGACCGCGCTGTGATCCATAGTATAGTTTCACCTCCAGGAATTTTAAACAAGGAATCACCGTGTGTTTGTGTGGCCAAAAGCTAAAGCTTCGCAACTCCATCTTTCTACTGTGACTTCTCCAATATTAATTGAACAAATTGCAAAAGATTCAGCGACACAGATGTCCAAAATACTGTGTAATTATGCCGTTAAAGCAGACGACTTTTAGCTGTGTGTGTGTGCAGCGCTCATGTTTCCTTAAAACCTGTGACGTCTTGCGTACACGTCATCATTACACATTGGTTTCAAGACGAAACTCCCGGAAAATTTATAATTTAGTAAACTAAAAAAGGCCGTATTGGCATGTGTTGCAATGTTAATATTTCATCATTGATATATAAACTATCAGACTGCGTGGTCGGTAGTAGTGGGTTTCAGTAGGCCTTTAACAACAAACACATTCTCAAATGACTAACTTTCTGACAGGACGCCCATAAAGCTGTACGAGACGTCCAGACTTTTTTCATTTACGGACATAGAGAATCGATGCTGCTGTTTTGAGACGGGCACGACCTAAATGATAAATGATAAATGGGTTGTACTTGTATAGCGCTTTTCTACCTTCAAGGTACTCAAAGCGCTTTGACACTACTTCCACATTTACCCGTTCACACACACATTCACACACTGATGGAGGGAGCTGCCATGCAAGGCGCAAACCAGCACCCATCAGGAGCAAGGGTGAAGTGTCTCGCTCAGGACACAACGGACGTGACGGGGTTGGTACTAGGTGGGATTTGAACCAGTGACCCTCGGGTTGCGCACGGCCACTCTCCCACTGCGCCACGCCATTTACTAGCTTAATTCTGGGAAATCCCTTATCTTTCTATTGTGTTGCTAGTGTTTTAGTGAGTTTAATAGTACCTGATAGTCGGAAGGGTGTCTCCACGGGTGTCTTGACGCGCAGTGTCTCAGGGGAGTCGACGGCAGCTATGGACGGCACAAGCTCAGCTTTTCTCCGGTAAGAACTGACTTTTTCACCACAATTGTCTCACCGAAACCTGCTGGTTGACATGTGGTCGGGATCCATGTTCTTTTGACCGCGCTCTGATCCATAGGAAAGGTTCACCTCCAGGAATTTTAAACAAGGAATCACCGTGTGTTTGTGTGGCTAAAGGCTAAAGCTTCCCAACTCCATCTTTCTACTGTGACTTCTCCATTATTAATTGAACAAATTGCAAAAGATTCAGCAACACAGATGTCCAAAATACTGTGTAATTATGCCGTTAAAGCAGACGACTTTTAGCTGTGTGTGTGCGCAGCGCTCATGTTTCCTTAAAACATGTGACGTCTTGCGTACACGTCATCATTACACATTGTTTTCAAGACGAAACTCCCGGAAAATGTATAACTTAGTAAACTAAAGCGGCCGTATTGGCAAGTGTTGCAATGTTAATATTTCATCATTGATATATAAACTATCAGACTGCGTGGTCGGTAGTAGTGGGTTTCAGTAGGCCTTTAACAACAAACACATTCTCAAATGACTAACTTTCTGACAGGACGCCCATAAAGCTGTACGAGACGTCCAGACTTTTTTCATTTACGGACATCAAGAATCGATGCTGCTGTTTTGAGACGGGCACGACCTAAATGATAAATGATAAATAGGTTGTACTTGTATAGCGCTTTTCTACCTTCAAGGTACTCAAGGCGCTTTGACACTACTTCCACATTTACCCATTCATACACACATTCACACACTGATGGAGGGAGCTGCCATGCAAGGCGCCAACCAGCATCCATCAGGTGCAAGGGTGAAGTGTCTCGCTCAGGACACAACGGACGTGACGGGGTTGGTACTAGGTGGGATTTGAACCAGGGACACTCGGGTTGCGCACGGCCACTCTTCCACTGCGCCATGCCATTTACTAGCTTAATTCTGGGAAATCCCTTATCTTTCTATTGTGTCGCTAGCGTTTTAGTGAGTTTAACAGTACCTGATAGTCGGAAGGGTGTCTCCACGGGTGTCTTGATGCGCAGTGCCTAAGGGGAGTCCACGGCAGCTATTGACGGCACGAGCTCAGCTTTTCTCCGGTAAGAACTGACTTTTTCACCACAATTGTCTCACCGAAACCTGCTGGTTGACATGTGGTCGGGATCCATGTTCTCTTGACCGCGCTGTGATCCATAGTATAGTTTCACCTCCAGGAATTTTAAACAAGGAATCACCGTGTGTTTGTGTGGCCAAAAGCTAAAGCTTCGCAACTCCATCTTTCTACTGTGACTTCTCCAATATTAATTGAACAAATTGCAAAAGATTCAGCAACACAGATGTCCAAAATACTGTGTAATTATGCGGTTAAAGCAGACGACTTTTAGCTGTGTGTGTGTGTGCGCAGTGCTCATGTTTCCTTAAAACCTGTGACGTCTTGCGTATACGTCATAATTACACATTGTTTTCAAGACGAAACTACCGGAAAATTTATAATTTAGTAAACAAAAAAAGGCCGTATTGGCATGTGTTGCAATGTTAATATTTCATCATTGATATATAAACTATCAGACTGCGTTCTCGGTAGTAGTGGGTTTCAGTAGGCCTTTAACAACAAACACATTTTCAAATGACTAGCTTTCTGACAGGACGCCCGTAAAGCTGTACGAGACGTCCAGACTTTTTTCATTTACGGACATCAAGAATCGATGCTGCTGTTTTGAGACGGACACGACCTACCGACTACAACTCTGCAGGTTGTCAAGCGCATCAGTAAAAGGTTACAAATCATCTGATTAAACTGATAAGTACTTCCTCTTAATAACTCCACTGGGCGCCCAACGGATCCTCTTAGAAACCCGAGCCGGGGATCGAGCGGTGACGCCGTGTTTACGTCTTTGTCTCGCCTGTGAGGTGTTTAATAACGAAACATTTAAAAACACTCACCCTGTGTTAAACTGTCTGCCGCTGGAGCGTTTCCATCCCCGCTGTAAATTGCACGGAGACTCAAAGCGGTGAAGTAGCAGCCTCTCCTGATGTCATCTGCAGATGAAGGAAACAAGAAGTGTGTTGGGAGTTAAATCGTCATCTTACTGCATGTGTGTTGCGCAGTGATAATTCGCTGAGGGCTTTCTGCGCTCGGCGGATTTACAACTTTTTTTTTTTCTTTTGGAAGCTCTCCGATGGCTTGACACCTTTTAAACGCCTTTTTTTTTTTTTTAAGTCGGCCTCTAAAGCGAGTCAAAGCCCCGACGTGACAGATGAGAAGGGAAAAGACCTTAATCTTCTTGAAGTGCATCTCATTATCATGTCATGTTGTTTACAGCATTTCTTTTAGAAGACAAAAGGAGAAGAAGAAGCAACGCAACGCTATGATCCATCTAAACTTCAGCAAAAGTCAAGACTTCCTAACTTTAAAGTTAGGAAGTCTTGACTTCCTAACTTCAGTAGAAGCATTTAAGTGTCACCTTAAAACACATCTGTATACTCTAGCCTTTAAATAGACCTCCTTTTTAGACCAGTTGATCTGCCGCTTCTTTTCTTTCTCCTATGTCCGGTCCGATGACCATGGATGAAGTACTGGCTGTCCAGAGTCGAGACCCAGGATGGACGGCTCGTCGGGACCCAGGATGGACCGCTCGCCTGTATCGGTTGGGGACATCTCTACGCTGCTGATCCGCCTCTTGTGGACGGGACTCTGGCTGCTGTCTTGGATCCGCTTGAACTGAACTCTCGCGGCTGTGTTGGAGCCACTATGGATTGAACTTTCACAGTATCATGTTAGACCCGCTCGACATCCATTGCTTTCGGTCCCCTAGAGGGGGGGGGGGGGGGGGGGTTGCCCACATCTGAGGTCCTCTCCAAGGTTTCTCATAGTCAGCATTGTCACTGGCGTCCCACTGGATGTGAATTCTCCCTGCCCACTGGGTGTGAGTTTTCCTTGCCCTTTTGTGGGTTCTTCCGAGGATGTTGTAGTCGTAATGATTTGTGCAGTCCTTTGAGACATTTGTGATTTGGGGCTATATAAATAAACATTGATTGATTGATTGATTGATTGATTAAAGACGTCAGGGACTTTCACTTTGTCTGACTTTGATATTATGTTTGAAGAAAAGCTCCAGATTGTCAACTTTTGTGAAATGAAGTGAATTATATTTATATAGCGCTTTTCTCTAATGACTCAAAGCGCTTTACATAGTGACACCCAATATCTAAGTTACATTTAAACCTATGTGGGTGGCACTGGGAGTAGGTGGGTAAAGTGTCTTGCCCAAGGACACAACGGCAGTAACTAGGATGGCACAAGCGGGAATCGAACCTGCAACCCTCAAGTTGCTGGCACGGCCACTTTACCAACCGAGCTATGCCGCCAAGCATACTTGCCAACCCTCCTGGATTTTCCTGCAGACTCCCGAAATTCAGCGCCTCTCCCGAAAACCTCCCAGGACAAATTTTCTCCCGAAATTCAGACGGAGCTGGAGGCCACGCCCACTCCAGCTCCATGAGAACCTGACTCAATGTTGTGATCCTCTTAAACGGGACAATACTGCCATCTACTGTACATAGAATAGAATGTCTGTTCTGGAGCCCGCAGTAAAGAGACGTAACTTCATCACGTCGCCTGGTTATTGACCCCAACCAGATATATTTATGGGGCGGCATGGCTAATCCAGGGGTGGGCAGGGTGTGTCAGTCGATCTCAAGCCAGGCATTAAAAAATAGACATAAAAATGAGCAATCATCAATCATACCAAGACTTCACTTTCGTCAGTTGTTTGACATTCTCGGCACCCGAGGATCTTGTGAGATGACGCTGGCTGCTGCGAGCTCATATTTAAGAAAAAAATCACTAACAGGGCGGACGCAGAGAAACACATTTTATTTCTAGAGACTCCGTACCTACTGTCAAAACTCTAAAGACCGACTGCACAGTTCCTGTCTTCACCATAAAAGACCTGTTTCATCCTGCCTGTGCTAACAAAATAAGAGTCTCAGAAAGCTAGCGTGCACAAGCTAGCAAGCTACGGAGTTTGATGCCAATGTATTTCTCCCCCGCCCTCAGCGACCGCTTTCTCACTTGCTTGCCCACCCGCACACTCACTGACGTCACCCACCTGCTGCCAGACATTAAAGGGCCACACACATATGCTACTCTCATAACAAAGTGTTTAAAAACCAGTATGCAAGTTGGACAAATGAGATGCCAAATCCAACCACTTTCATGTGGTATTGGACAGAAAGGAGGACTTTTTTTTTCCCTCCATTTGAAAATGCGGACGTTATCAGCACCACTGTCTAATTCCAATCAATGCAAGTCATCAGAATCAGGTAATACACCAACTTATATTCTTGTCTTCATGAAAGAAAGGAATCTATGTGTGTTAAACATGCTTGTATTATCATTAAACACCATTAACTTGTTAACAAAAATGTCTCTTTCATAAATAAATAAAAATTATAAATAGGAATGAGGTAGATCTCCTCGACTTGGTCAATTGAAAAGTAGCTCGCCTGCAGAAAAAGTGTGAGCGCCCCTGGCGTAGTGGGTAGAGCGGCTGTGCCAGAAACCTGAGGGTTGCAGGTTCGCTTCCCACCTATTGACATCCAAATCGCTGCCGTTGTGTCCTTGGGCAGGACACTTCACCCTTGCCCCCGGTGCCGCTCACACTGGTGAATGAATGATGAATGATTGGTGGTGGTCAGAGGGGCCGTAGGCGCAAACTGGCAGCCACGCTTCCGTCAGTCTACCCCAGGGTAGCTGTGGCTACAGATGTAGCTTACCACCACCAGGTGTGAATGAGTAATGGGTTCCCACTTCTCTGTGAGCGCTTTGAGTATTTAACAATAGAAAAGCGCTATATAAATCTAATCCATTATTATTATTATTACATTACACCGTCGACGAGCAAAATGAAGAAATACGCTTGCAAGTTCCAAAACGAATGGAAACAAGAATTTCAGTTCATCCATGAGAGTAAGTTTTGTAGAACAGACTTCTCCATTGAACACGGTGAACGCATCCACTCAGCCATGAACAAAGTGTCCGCAGCTCAGCATCGTTCACAACCCAGTTTTATGGCCCACCTCGCAAAATGGAGACCCGATGGTGTATCTTATAATGAGACAAAGATGGCTATGCTGATAGCTGGAAGCGACATCCCGTTCTCATTCGCGGATGTCTACAACAGGATGTTCCAGGATTCGGAGATCGCTTGCCGATACGCAAATGGCAGAACAAAGGTTACTCAAATAATGAAAGGTAAATGTTGTTGTTGTTTTTTAGTAACCAGCAAGCACAGTACAGTTAGTAGAACAACTGTGTTTTTACTACTGTGTATATACTCGAATTGGTGAATTATACGCCACCCCTTTTTAACTACGCCCTCCAACCACGCCCCCAACCACGCCTCCGCCCCAACCCCGACCACGCCTGCCCACCCCCCACCCCCATCTCCCGAAATCGGAGGTCTCAAGGTTGGCAAGTATGGTACCAAGAGAGCTCACATACTTCCTTTATTACAGCTCCGATTCATGAGTAGTGCTTGTACCAACTTAGGAACACTTAGACCAGAGATGTCAAACTCAAATACAGGGTGGGACAAAATTAAAAACTGAACAAAGCCACGGGCCAAGGTTGAACAAATTAACCTTTAAATAAGGACCCAAACAAGTTTTGCATTGAATATTGAACAAGCAAGGCTTATATAACTTTATAGTGACATGTAAAATGGAGTTTTAAATAATAATATTAATAATAAAAAAATATCATAGGCATATCAAATAAAATGTAAATACAAATTGAATGCCTCTTTTCTATTTGCAGCTCTCTGGGGTAAATATCAAAATAAACTTTTTCCACAGGCTAATAATAAATTTGCAAATAAAATAACAATAACAAATTAATCAAACAATCAAGGCTTGAAGTAGCAACAGAAAGTGCATGAGTAAAACATTAATTATTGCTTGGGGGGGGCTATATTGTAGCGTCCCGGAGGAGTTAGTGCTGCAAGGGGTTCTTGGTATTTGTTCGGTATAGCTCGGTTGCTAGAGTGGCCGTGCCAGCAACTTGAGGGTTGCAGGTTCGATTCCCGCTTCCGCCATCCTAGTTACTGCCGTTGTGTCCTTGGGCAAGACACTTTACCCACCTGCTCCCAGTGCCACCCACACTGGTTTAAATGTAACTTAGATATTGGGTTTCACTATGTAAAGCGCTTTGAGTCACTAGAGAAAAGCGCTATATAAATATAATTCACTTCACTTCTGTTGTGTTTATGTTGTGTTACGGTGCAGATGTTCTCCCAAAAAGTTTTTGTTATTCTTGTTTGGTGTGGGTTCACAGTGTGGTGCATATTTGTAAGAGTGATAAAGTTGTTTATACGGCCACCCTCAGTGTGACCTGTATGGCTGTTGAACAAGTATGCGTTGCATTTACTTGTGTGCGTGTGTGTGTAAAAGCTGCATATATTATGTGACTGGGTTGGCACGCCATTTCTATGTAGGAAAAGCGAACGTGACGACAGGTTGTAGAGGACCCTAAAGACAGTGCCGTTAATGCACACCCCCAATATTGTCGTCCAGGTAGAAATGGGGAGAAATTTGGGAGAATGTTTACCCCGGGAGATTTTCGGGAGGGGCACTTAAATTTGGGAGTCCGGGAAAATCGGGAGGGTTGGCAAGTATGCGGTGTTACAACGGCACTGCCGCTGTATAAAACCGGCGGGCCAGCTCTAATGTTAATTTCATACTGCCTCAAGGGCCAAATGAAATTACACGGCAGGCCAAATTTGGCCCGCGGGCCAGAGTTTGACACCCATGACTTAGACTAAAGCAACGCCATTTGTCTGGCAGTTCGCGAAAACACATTTGACATCAGACCAGCTCGCAAGTGGAGTTCACACACTGGAGGAGAGATTCCGAATAATAATCAATCAATCAATCAATCAATGTTTACTTATATAGCCCTAAATCACTAGTGTCTCAAAGGGCTGCACAAACCACCACGACATCCTCGGTAGGCCCACATAAGGGCAAGGAAAACTCACACCCAGTGGGACGTCGGTGACAATGATGACTATGAGAACCTTGGAGAGGAGGAAAGCCATGGATGTCGAGCGGGTCTAACATGAAACTGTGAAAGTTCAATCCACAATGGAGCCAACACAGTCGCAAGAGTCCAGTCCAAAGCGGATCCAACACAGCAGCGAGAGTCCCGTTCACAGCGGAGCCAGCAGGAAACCATCCCAAGCGGAGGCGGATCAGCAGCGCAGAGATGTCCCCAGCCGATACACAGGCAAGCAGTACATGGCCACCGGATCGGACCGGACCCCCTCCACAAGGGAGAGTGGGACGTAGAAGAAAAAGAAAAGAAACGGCAGATCAACTGGTCTAAAAAGGGAGTAGTCTAATAATCCATCACTACTGAATGGAGACAAGTCAAACATCGGCGCCAGGCGGAAAACAGCCGCTGAGGCCGAAGCTTGTCCCTCTAGACCGCCCTCAAGCACATTGATTGGCTCTCCGGGGATGCCTTCTTACCAACGTGACAATGATTGACAGCACACAACAGCTGACTAATAGACAAAATAAGTGAAGGTTGGCGATATGTATCACGACAAGTAGGAGAAAATTGAAAATACAAACAAAAGGCTTCATAGTGCTCGACTCAAAGGTATTTATGTTGGTGACTAAAACGGGGGTCGGAAACCAAAAATGTTGAAAGAGGCATATTGGACCAAAAACACAAAAAAAAAAACAAAAATCTGTTTGGGGACGCAAAAAATTAAAAGCCTTATATAAGTCTTATAATGATTGCAACACAGGATGTAAGTGTCTATATTAGCTATAACAGCCCACTATTAAAATGCTTTTAAAAGTCTTATATAAGAGTTATAATGAAGACAACACATGTGTCTATATTAGCCTACTATCAAAATGACTATGTGTCGCAGAAAAGAAAAGTTGAAATGTAATATTTTTGCAAGATTGGAAATCCTTAGTAAAAAACAGGTTTCTCACAGAATGAGATAACTTCTGGAAATTACTGGCTCAGAATGGCCAGAAGGTATAGATGTGTGTCTCCAAGTAAAGGAAACGGCAGGCTGTCTTCTTCTAATGGATTTCTTACAATCTTTGCAAGCTGGGTAACGTTTGCTGTGGTCTGGAACAACATGGCACGCAAACTATCAGATATACATTAAATGTTACATACAGATAATGTGTCATCAGACATGCAAATATAAATTAAACACACAGAGGACATAAGGAAAATAAATGAGCTCAAATATAGCTACAAAAGAGGCATAATGATGCAATATGTACTTATACCAGTCATGGATTGACCAGCTATACCTGATAAGCACTCCAGCAAATCAATAAAATCAACAAAGCTCACCTTTATGCATTCACGCACAGCATAAATTGTTTGGTGGACACAATGAGACCAAGGAGTGGCAAAAAAAATCACGTCTTTCTGTGGCAGCATCGGAGAACGTTGTACATGAAAACAAACTACGATGAGTTCGAGGATCGCTGAAATTAGTAGGACAAAACGGTGCTTGCCAAATATAAATAACAATATAAACAGTGGGATGTCTAACAATTAGGAAGGTTTGTGTCATGCTTGTTCTCCTACAGAAAATACAAATACCATCCATCCATCCATTTCCTACCGCTTATTCCCTTTTGGGGTTGCGGGGGGCGCTGCTGCCTATCTCAGCTACAATCGGGCGGAAGGCGGGGTACACCCTGGACAAGTCGCCACCTCATCGCAGGGCCAACACAGATAGACAGACAGCATTCACACTCACATTCACACACTAGGGCCAATACATTAAAACCAAAAATATATTTTTTTCTTCATCTTCTTCCATTTTCACACATCTCTGGAAAAGGTCCAGGGAGCCACGAGGGCGGCGCTAAAGAGCCGCGGGGTGCAGACCCCCGGGTTAAGGGAATAAGAATGCAATTTCAGCTAATTATGTGTTTGCCAAGCATGGTATCGCAAGGACATACAAAGCTAACATTAAACTAGAGCATAATGAAATTCAAAAAAATTTTATTAAAAAAAACAACTATTTAATTCTGTTCATCTTAATATTTCCTAAAAAAATAATAATTATTGATAATTGTGGTTCCCATTGATATTACTCTAAAATATCCAATCCCTTCAAGGCATGGCCCATGTATGCAGGCCAGTTGTCTTTTTGTACAACTTTGTTTAAATAGAAAAAATGTTGCCAAAATTTTTTATTTATACCTGCGATGAGGTGGCGACTTGTCCAGGGTGTACCCCGCCTTCCGCCCGATTGGAGCTGAGATAGGCGCCAGCGCCCCCGAGACCCCAAAAGGGAATAAGCGGTACTAAATGGATGGATGGATGGACTTTATATTAAAAATCTAGAATCAAATGCTCAAAGAATCCCACTCAGTCCTTTTTGTTGACTACAACTGCGAAATAAGCCACTATTGAACCAAAGAAAAGTCGTGTCAGCATTTTGTTAAAGAAGGTGAGAAATATTATTGAAATGGAGAGAAGTCACCCCTCCCTCTTTTTAATAAAAGGTAAAAAGTCATGTAAAATGTTGTTCATTAACCTTTCTATTCAGCATTTATATGTATTTCACGTTGTTTTTTTACACGTAAAACTATAAAACATAATATTTGTAAAAGTCAAATAATTTAAAGAAATTGTGTAATGTACACCAAAAAACTAAAAATAAAATATTTGATTACATTTAATACGTTTAAATGTGTTTTCGTTTTGTATTTTTTGTGCCGTTTTTGCTTGACGTTGTGTTGTGAGATGTTTGCAACGTAAATATGTACTTTGACCAGATAAAAGTTGGGAAAACCTGATATACTGTAAAGGATTTCTCACTAGCGTTTTTGCAGCGGCTCCCCAAAAACAGCAAAGCGTTCTTGTCATTTTAAAAGGATCTTTGACCAGGCATTTTTTTTTTACTGTTATCGGCTATTTAAACCCACAATAGTACCAATTTAGCAAGTTACATTATGACAGTAAGAGGTGCTCGTGAGTGCTTCATTGTAAATTTTCCATATTCACCTGCATAAAAGAAAAAATGTCTTTAAAAAAACGTATCCTAATATTGTCATAAGGGCTTATTAGTGATTCCCAAAGCCCAAAAAAAGTCTGCGGGCTATAGAGCTTTTTCATTTCGGGCTCCAGTACTCTGGAATGCCCTCCCGGTAACAGTTCGAGATGCTACCTCAGTAGAAGCATTTAAGTCTCACCTCAAAACTCATTTGTATACTCTAGCCTTTAAATAGACTCCCTTTTTAGACCAGTTGATCTGCCGTTTCTTTTCTTTTTCTTCTATGTCCCACTCTCCTTTGTGGAGGGGGTCCGGTCCGATCCGGTGGCCAGGTACTGCTTGCCTGTTTGTGCAGCCCTTTGAGACACTAGTGATTTAGGGCTATATAAGTAAACATTGATTGATTGATTGATTGATTGATGTAACTCTTACATTTTAACCAATGCAATACCAATTCTGGGTACTTGGGAATCAATATCGGTACTCAACCGTACCAATTTTCAATACTTTGTGTGTTCATGTAATAATGAATTTTAATTTGTTTAATAATAAAAAAAAAAGACAACTCAACAGTGAAATTATTATAATATCTGTGCTAAGTTAATATATCTTCACTAATTTCACTTCTGAGTATCATTTGCAAGTATTATTTGCATGCATTTCCAATTCCAAGATGTTCAATGGCAGTAGTGTAAAGACTACAGTGTATTGCTTTAGTCCAGGAAGTAGTCTTTGCCATTAAGTTGAATGTTGCGTCCTACTAAGTGTTTATACTGTAAGTATCGTACTTATTACACACCAGCTGTTTGTGACCCGCATCTTAGTTTTAGTTTTCATCATCAAATTTGGTGGTGTTGAAATCCCCATTTAAAATAGCTGACATTATTTTAGTAGCATGTCGAGGAAAAATCCAATGCTAATTAGCATCAAGCTAGCACATTTTGAAAAGTGGAACCTAATGTTATGTTTGAGCGTTTTTGCTAGCTTGAGTGCTCGTTTCCCCGCTAACTCTTTGAGCCACTGGAACCGGACGTGACGTCACGTGCAATAAAACGGTATCCTAATATGTTTGATTTTACAAGAATCAAAACCCTCTAGTATGACAGAATTAGTTGGTGCCTATAAAAGTACAGAATTTGCAACCTATTCGTAGTTGTTATACAAGATACTGGTGTGTAACAACTGATTTTTTCACCAAAAATTCAATTTACGATGTGTTTTATGTTGCACGATTGCACCAGGAAAAATTCCTAGTTTCTGAAATCGTTCTTAACGATGGCAATAAAAACTATTCTGATATTTTTTTAAAGAAATACAAATTTTTTTTATGTTTGTTTTATCAACAAAACTTGAATATATCGATAAAAATCGATTTATCGCCCGGGCTTAATTGCTAACATTATTTAGTAGCAAAAAATATTCAAAACTCAACAGTTTAAAATAATTTAAATAGTTCAATAGTTTAAACAGACACATTTTTTTTAAAGTTAGAGATTTTTTACCTAGTCCGTCAGTGACCCGAAAAAGTATTTAAAAGGGTAAGTTCGGAAACTGAAAAAGTATTTCAGCAAATGTGATCAACAAATATCAAGCAGCTAATATATAATTTGTATTGCAATCCACTACCCTTTTGTTTTTTACTTAAAATTATTTTTCTGAAAGCCGATCTTGAGAAAAGTTGTCTTGTATTCAGTGTTTGTATCACAGAGCTACACTCTCAGACTAAGGTGATAATTGCACCTTTAGGGGGGTAACAGTGAGGCAAATGAGGCATAATGGTGCAATATGTACATACAGCTAGCCTAAATATGGTATCTTGCAGTCATGGATTGACCAAATATGACTGATAAGCACTCCAGCAAATAAATAAAATCAACAAAGCTCACCTTTGTGCATTCACGCACAGCATAAAATGTTTGGTGGACACAATGAGACAAAGGACTGGCAAAAAACGTCTGTGGCAGCATCGGAGAAAGTTGTACATGTAAACAAACTAAGATGAGTTCGAGGATCGCCTAAATTAGTAGGACAAAATTGTGCTTGCCAAATACTCTCATCAGTGAAGCATGTTTAATATAAAAAATGTGTTTTTGTTTATATTTTCCTGAAACAGATTGTTTCCATCACACCGAGGTACCCAGCTACTACAGTATATACTTTTTGTGACATTTTTGTTTGACGTTGTGGTGAGATGTTTGTAATGTAAATATGTACTTTGACCAGGCTTAATTACTAACATTATTTAGCAGCAAAAAAATATTTAAAACTCAACAGTTTTAAATAATTTAAATAGTTTGAAGAGACAATTATTTATACAGTTAGATTTTTTACTCATCCACCAGTGACTTAAAGGTTAAGTTCCGAAACAGAAGTCTTTCAGCAAATGTGATCAACTAATATCAAGCAGCTAATACGATATAATTTTCATTGCAATCCACTACTCTTTTGTTTTTTACTTAAAAGTATTTTTCTGAAACTGATCTTCAGAAAAGTTGTCTTGTATTCAGGGTTTGTATCACAGAGCTACTCTCACAGCATAAAACGTTTGGTGGACACAATGAGACAAAGGACTGGCAAAAAATGTTTTTCTGTGGCAGCATCGGAGAAAGTTGCACATGTAAACAAACTCATCACAAGATGAGTTTGAGGATCGCTGAAATTAGTAGGACAAAATTGTGCTTGCCAAATACTCATCAGTGAAGCATGTGTTTTTGTTTATATTTTCCTGAAACAGATTGATGTTTCCCTCACACCGAGGTACCTAGCTACTACTGTATATACTTGTGACATTTTTGTTTGACGTTGTGTTGAGATGTTTGTAATGTAAATATGTACTTTGACCAGGCTTAATTGCTAACATTATTTAGTAGCAAAAAATATTTAGAACTCAACAGTTTTAAATAATTGAAATAGTTTAATACCTTAAAAAGACTAATTATTTTACAGTTACAGATGTTTTACCCGTCCACAAGTGACCCGAAAAAGTATTTAAAAGGCTAGGTTCGGAAACAGAAGAAGTCTTTCAGCAAATGTGATCAACAAATATGACGCAGCTATTATGGTATCATTTTTATTGCAAACCATTACCCTTCTGTTTTTTATTTAAAACATTTTTTCTAAAAGCCGATCTTGAGAAAGGTTGTCTTGTATTCAGTTTTTGTATCAAAGAGCTACACTCACAGCATTAAGCGTTTGGTGGACACAATGAGACAAAGGACTGGCAAAAAACGTATTTCCGTGGCAGCATCGGTGAAAGTTGTACATGTAAACAAACTAAGATGAGTTCGGGGATCGCTGAAATTAGTAGGACAAAATTGTGCTTGCCAAATACTCTCATCAGTGAAGCATGTTTAATACAAAAAATATGTTTGTTTATATTTTCCTGAAACAGATTGACGTTTCCATCACACCGAGGCACCTAGCTACTACAGTATATACTTTTTGTGACTTTTTTGTTTGACATTGTGCAACATTATTTAGTAGCAAAAAAGTATTTACAACTCAACAGTTTTAAATCATTTAAATAGTTTAAACAGACTAATTTTTTTACTGTTAGAGATTTTTTACACATCCACCAGTGACCCGAAAAAGTATTTAAAAGGGTAAGTTTGGAAACAGAAGAAGTCTTTCAGAAAATGTGATCAACAAATATCAAGGAGCTAATATGATATCCTTTTTATTGCGATCCACTACCTATTTGTTTTTTACTTATAAGTATCTTTCTGAAACCCGATCTTGAGAAAGGTTGTCTTATTCAGTGTTTGTATCACAGAGCTACTCTCACAGCATAAAACGTTTGGTGGACACAATGAGACAAAGGACTGGCAAAAAACGTCTTTCCGTGGCAGCATCGGAGAAAGTTGTACATGTAAACAAACTAAGATGAGTTCGGGGATCGCTGAAATTAGTAGGACAAAATTGTGCTTGCCAAATACTCATCAGTGAAGCATGTTTAATATAAAAAATGTGTTTTTGTTTATATTTTCCTGAAACAGATTGACGTTTCCATCACACCGAGGTACCTAGCTACTACAGTATATACTTTTTGTGACATTTTTGTTTGACATTGTGTAACATTATTTAGTAGCAAAAAAGTATTTAGAACTCAACAGTTTTATATCATTTAAATAGTTTAAACAGACTAATTTTTTTACTGTTAGAGATTTTTTACACGTCCACCAGTGACCTGAAAAAGTATTTAAAAGGGGAAGTTCGGAAACAGAAGAAATCTTTCAGAAAATGTGATCAACAAATATCAAGGAGCTAATATGATATCCTTTTTATTGCGATCCACTACCTATTTGTTTTTTTACTTATAAGTATCTTTCTGAAACCCGATCTTGAGAAAGGTTGTCTTGTATTCAGTGTTTGTACCACAGAGCTACTCTCACAGCATAAAACGTTTGGTGGACACAATGAGACAAAGGACTGGCAAAAAACGTCTTTCCGTGGCAGCATCGGAGAAAGTTGTACATGTAAACAAACTAAGATGAGTTCGGGGATCGCTGAAATTAGTAGGACAAAATTGTGCTTGCCAAATACTCATCAGTGAAGCATGTTTAATATAAAAAATATGTTTTTGTTTATATTTTCCTTGATGTTTCCATCACACCGAGGTACCTAGCTACTACAGTATATACTTTTTGTGACATTTTTGTTTGACATTGTTCAACATTATTTAGTAGCAAAAAGTATTTAAAGCTCAACAGTTTTAAATCATTTAAATCGTTTAAACAGACTAATTTTTTTACTGTTAGAGATTTTTTACACGTCCACTAGTGACCTGAAAAAGTATTTAAAAGGGTAAGTTCGGAAACAGAAGAAGTCTTTCGGAAAATGTGATCAACAAATATCAAGGAGCTAATATGATATCCTTTTTATTGCGATCCACTACCTATTTGTTTTTTTACTTATAAGTATCTTTCTGAAACCCGATCTTGAGAAAGGTTGTCTTGTATTCAGTGTTTGTATCACAGAGCTACACTCTCAGACTAAGGTGATAATTGCACCTTTAGGGGGGTAACAGTGGCCTTTCACCAGGGCGGTACCCTTTAAAAGGTACGGCTTGTACACCCATGACACTTGACTTTTAAACCTTGAGAACATAGCTGCACTTCAATAATTAGCCCTATGGGACGCATTTAGAGTGGAGATCGTAGCTTGAGAGACAGCGATAGACTGCACCCCTATTACCCGAAGACATTGAGGGAAAGTGAAGAAGACAAACTGTGCGACTGAGGTAAGTGTTAAAATCACACACAAAAAGAAAGTGACAGTTACACCTGTAGAAAAAGAAGCAATTTAAATGACGGATGACACATGGAGTCCTATCTTTGTTTTGTTATGTCTCCGTTCCCGTCGTCTCAATTGCCTTTGTGGGGAGAGACAAGCTCGCTTCACTCAGTCAGCTCCGAGATCGACGCAACCGGTTTTGTTCTGAGGCCAATTTGCAGAATAAGCTCTCTAATGAAGGGGGAATTTTCGAGACCAACAGTCGTGCAGGGAGCGACTTGGCGATTTGCTTTAGTTGCGCCCGAAGTGACAAAGTGTTTAGACTTTGCAGAGTGCATTGTTCAAGCTGTGCTAAAAACAGCACACGCACACACATTCTTGTATTTGTCACCTTCTTGAGACCTTTCGATAAATGCCCACCTCTTTAGGACCACCCTTTCTAGATATGTAAAGATATATATTGGAGGTGTGGGGGAAAAAAAATCGATTCGAATTTGAATCGCGATTCTGTCGTTGTGCGATTCAGAATCGATTCTCATTTTTTAAAAAATCGATTTTATTTTTTTAATCAATCCAACAAAACAATACATAGCAATACCATAACAATGCAATCCCATTCCAAAACCAAACCTGACCCAGCAACACTCAGAACTGCAATAAACAGAGCAATTGAGAGGAGACACAAACACGACACAGAACAAAACAAAAGTAGTGAAACAAAAATGAATATTATCAATCAATCAATGTTTACTTATATAGCCCTAAATCACTAGTGTCTCAAAGGGTTGCACAAACCACTACGACATCCTCGGTAGGCCCACATAAGGGCAAGGAAAAATTCACTCCCAGTGGGACGTCGGTGACAATGATGACTATGAGAACCTTGGAGAGGAGGAAAGCAATGGATGTCGAGCGGGTCTAACATGATACTGTGAAAGTTCAATCCATAATGGATCCAACAGAGTCGCGAGAGTCCAGTCCAAAGCGGATCCAACACAGCAGCGAGAGTCCCGTTCACAGCGGAGCCAGCAGGAAACCATCCCAAGCGGAGGCGGATCAGCAGCGCAGAGATGTCCCCAGCCGATACACAGGCGAGCAGTACATGGCCACCGGATCGGACCGGACCCCCTCCACAAGGGAGAGTGGGACATAGGAGAAAAAGAAAAGAAACGGCAGATCAACTGGTCTAAAAAGGGAGTCTATTTAAAGGCTAGAGTATACAAATGAGTTTTCAGGCGAGACTTAATTGCTTCTACTGAGGTGGCATCTCGAACTTTTACCGGGAGGGCATTCCAGAGTACTGGAGCCCGAAATGAAAACGCTCTATAGCCCGCTGACTTTTTTCGGGCTTTGGGAATCACTAATAAGCCGGAGTCCTTTGAACGCAGATTTCTTGCCGGGACATATGGTACAATACAATCGGCAAGATAGGATGAAGCTAGACCGTGTAGTATTTTATACGTAAGTAGTAAAACCTTAAAGTCACATCTTAAGTGCACAGGAAGCCAGTGCAGGTGAGCCAGTACAGGCGTAATGTGATCAAACTTTCTTGTTCTTGTCAAAAGTCCAGCAGCCGCATTTTGTACCAACTGTAATCTTTTAATGCTAGACACGGGGAGACCCGAAAATAATACGTTACAGTAATCGAGACGAGACGTAACAAACGCATGGATAATGATCTCAGCGTCTTTAGTGGACAGAATGGAGCGAATTTTAGCGATATTACGGAGATGAAAGAAGGCCGTTTTAGTAACGCTTTTAATGTGTGCCTCAAAGGAGAGAGTTGGGTCGAAGATAATACCCAGATTCTTTACCGTGTCGCCTTGTTTAATTGTCAAATGTTAGAGTTGTATCATTAAATAGAGGTCGGTGTCCAGCAGGACCGATAATCAGCATTTCCGTTTTTTTGGCGTTGAGTTGCAAAAAGTTAGCGGACATCCATTGTTTAATTTCATTAAGACAGGCCTCCAGCTGACTACAATCCGGCGTGTTGGTCAGCTTTAGGAGCATGTAGAGTTGGGTGTCATCAGCATAACAGTGAAAGCTAATACCGTATTTGCGTATGTCAACAACAGTATCAATATTAGTTATAATTTCAGCATAGCAGTGATTAAAAATCCCTCGTTGACATTATCATTAGACTTTTATAAAACTACAAAAAAGGAACAATAGTGTCACAGTGGCTTACACTTGCATCGCATCTCATAAGCTGGACAACACACTGTCCAATATTTTCACAAAGATAAAATAAGTCATATTTTTGGTTCGTTTAATAGTTAAAACAAATTGATAAAACAATGTCCTTTACAATTATAAAAGCTTTTAACAAAAATCTACTACTCTGCTTGCATGTCAGCAGACTGGGGTGGATCCTGCTGAAATCCTATGTATTGAATGAAAACAGAATCCTTTTAAATGGGGAAAAAATTGTTTTTGAATCGAGAATCGTGTAGAATTGAAAAATAAAAAATCAATTTTGAATCAAATCGTGACCCCAGGAATCGATTTTGAATCGAATCGTGTGACACCCAAGGATTCGCAGCCCTAATATATACATACTATGCAAATATAAAAACGCTTGTAGTGAAAAATGAGTCGGGAGTTCACAAGAAAAAGGTCACAATTGTACAGGAAAAACGTACAATTTTGGACGCATTATATAATAACTCAAAATTTTACAAGAAAAACTGAACATTTAAACTGAACATGGATATTATCAACAACAGTATCAATATTAGTTATAATTTCAGCATAGCAGTGATTAAAAATCCCTCATTGACATCATTATCCATCCATCCATCCATTTTCTACCGCTTATTCCCTTTTGGGGTCGCGGGGGGCGCTGGCGCCTATCTCAGCTACAATCGGGCGGAAGGCGGGGTACACCCTGGACAAGTCGCCACCTCATCACAGATTATTAGACATGTATAAAACTACAAAAAAAGAACAATAGTGTCACAGTGGCTTACACTTGCATCGCATCTCATAAGCTGGACAAGACACTGTGTCCAATATTTTCACAAAGATAAAAAAAAAAAGTTATATTTTTGGTTTATTTAATAGTTAAAACAAATTTACATTATTATGACAAAAGTTGGAATTTTACTCAATAACAGTCGCAATTGTTCAAGAAAAAGCTTAAAATATTGGCAATTTTATGGAAAAGGAGTCGTAATTTTACTCAACAAAAGTCACAAGTTTACAAGAAAACTTTAAAATGTTGGCAATAATATAATAATAATTGGAATTTTATTTGGCAAAATTATGACGAAAGTCATAATTTTACTCCAAAAAAGTCACTATTTTACTAGAACAAAGAAATTGGCAATATTGTGATAAGTCAGAGTTGTATGACAAATGTCACAATTTTGCATTAAAAAGTGATACATTTTACATTAAAATTCATTTTACATAAAAAAATAATTTTACATAAAAAATGTATTTTACATTAAAAGTATTAGTTCTACATAAAAAAATATAATTTTACATAAGGAAATAATTTTAAGAGAAAATAATGCCCAACTGTAGCTGAGATAGGCTCCAGCACCCCCCGTTACCCCGAATGGAATAAGCGGTAGAAAATAGATGGAATATTGCAATATTACAGAAACAGAAAGAATATGAGAAATTGTTTCCAATTTTATAAGAAAAATGTCGACACTGGGGGGAAAAACTGCTTGTAGTTATTTCTTCTTTTGTTTCCAATTGTTTCTTTTTTACATATGTTGGCCGGAGGGGGAGCACTTCAAAAGTTGACACACACTTGTTATTTCATATGTTGACCTGAGGGGGGAGCACTTTTAAAACCAACACGCAATCAATTTGAAGAATCCCTCTTTTTTGGGACCACCCTCATTTTGATAGATTTCACCACCAGGGGTGCAAATAGGACATTCTCTATTAGATGCAATGATATTCCGTATTTGGGCCATGGTTTCAGTCCTAACTTGTTCACGGATCCTCATATGGAAGCTACTTTTCCCTGTTGATGTCTCAAGAAGGGTAGAAATACAAGAACACACACACACACACACACACACACACACACACACAGAAACTGGATCAGGACATGAGGCGAGCAAGCTAGACTTGCTGAAAGAGCCATTGTGCCAGCGATGGACGCCGCCTCATAATGAGAAGAGACAGGGCAAATAGGAGGGCAGAGATAAAATGTCAGGGTGCAGAGCACGAGGCGATGTGCGGGGCTAGCGAAGCATGAAGATTTTAGGCAGGACGCAATTATTTTGCTTCTCACTTGTGTTGCCAGCTATTTAGAGAATACCGCTAATGTCTCGTAAATCTGTACCAGTGCTTCTCAACTGGTTTTGGAATGACCGGCTCGCAAACAAAGGACTCACAACTGCAAATTGCTTCTCATTGTTGACTTAAAAGAGCCGAACTTTCAACCCACTGAAAATGGGTCCACGACTACCAGTCCTGATTAGTTATACAAGCTGTACGCTGACCAGGGGCGTCGCCAGACAGATTTCACTGGGGCACGTGCCCCACTGTTGATCTGCAGTGCCCCAGTAAAAATTTCACCAATCAAAAAAAAAAACGCTTCAGAGTTTTAAGTCTACATAACATAGACAACAGCGCACATACTACTTAGTATGGTAATTGATTGCTACTGTATTCACTCCACGTAACAATGAGCACATGGCTAATTAATATGGTAATTTATTCACGTGTGGATCGAGACTTCATTTGAGAGAGAGAGAGGATGAGAATCACTGCGTGAGGTAACGTTAGCCAACAACAATTTGTTAATTACATTATTTTGATTTTGATTTGACTCAAACTGTAACTCATAGATGGATTTAAGACAGTTATTCGCCCGCAGCAGGGAAGAAGCAGCAGGAATGAGAGATGTAAGTGAAGTCCTAGCTAGCTTGTCTTAAGTTGATGCTAAGTTAGCTAACGTTGTTCCTTGTATCAAGACAAACATATTAATTTGCCGTACGAGCTGTCTGGGGAATTTCCAATGATCATGAAACATAATGTTGGTTATTGTCTGCTGGTTCTGCATCAATGAGGATTTGGAGTCAGCATGTGTGAGTTGAGTGCTTCTCAAATGGTTTATCTTCAGGAAGAAAAACATTTTTCCATATCATTAAGTCGTGAGCCAAATTTTTAAATCATTTAAGTTTATTTCACAGAAAAATAGCACAGTAGACTTGTCTTGTTAATCGGTGTGACTTTGACTAAAATAATCTTGTTTTGTTACCAGAAAAATGGCTACAGCTAAAGCATCTGGTTTTGTTTCCAGAAAAAATAGTAACATTTCTGTGTTTGTTTTCAGAAAGATGGCTGAAAATATCGGGTTTTGTTGCCCCATTTAGATTTTTTTTTTTTTAAATATTTCCATGTCTGTCCTGAGTCCTCCTCCAACTTGTTAGTGGGTTTGCCTTTTGCTAAAATACTCACTAAGTCACTAGAAAAATGGCTAAAAATATCTGGTTTTGTTGCCACAATTTGATTTTTTTCTCCCTAAACTTTTTTTTTTTCCATGCACACATCTGACTGCGTCTCACTGAAAATGACACACAATCCACTTTTATGTCACGACCCGGCAGTTGGGAACCACTGGTCAACTGTATAACAGTTACTGTAACATTTCCATGTCTGTCCAGAGTGATTGACCACTTTGCAAAAATGAAAAGGAGACGTTACAGTTTACTTCTCAGAAAATGATTCCCTGAACAGACACACAACAGTTGTTCATTTATTCTACTACTGTGGCTTTATTGTTTTGTGTATATTTTATAGTTTTGTGTATCTGAAATAGGATTAGCCACACTGCCATAAATGGAAATTAAATAATATAAAAGAACCCAGAGATGTAGGGGTGCTTTATTTTTTGTTTTACTTTTGTAGATGTTAAATTTGCAGGTGATTACTGCAATATATATTTCAAAAAGATTCATTGCTCTTCCTTTTTGCTTTTACCAGTAGCAGTTTAGAAGTCTGGAGTAAAAAAAGTGCACAAGTAGGTCAAATGCATTAGTTAATTTCAGGTGGTTAATCAAAGATCCATACAACATAATCTGATATGATTTCATAGTTTAAAGCAATATTTATGTATTTTTTATGATAAATAAGTGCTAAAAAATGTTTTTGCTTGCGCGCTTTGCACGCTCACATGAATTATTTGTGCCCCAGGTGTGCCCCAGTACAGTCTTAGGTCTAGTGACACCCCTGACGCTGACTACTTTAAAGGCCGACTGAAATGAGATTTTCTTATTTAAACGGGGATAGCAGGTCCATTCTATGTGTCATACTTGATCATTTCACGATATTGCCATATTTTTACTGAATGGTAAAAAAAATTCTACCAGAAGCAAATGTTTGAACATTTCTTTTGACAAAATTGGTGCAGTTCAGCTCAATTTGTTGGTTTTCTGACATGGACTTGTTTCTTCAGCATTGTCCACATGTTCAAGTCCGGACTTTGGTAGGGCCATTCTAAAACCTTAATTCAAGCCTGATTTGGCGACTCCTTTACCATGTTTGACGTGTGTTTTGGGTCATTGTCCTGTTGGACCACCCAACTACGCCCAAGACCCAACCTCCGGGTTGATGATTTTAGTTTGACCTGAAAAATTTGGAGGTAATCCTCCTTTTTCCATTGTCCCATTTACTTTCTGTAAAGCACCAGTTCCATTGGCAGCAAAACAGGCCCAGAGCATAATACTACCACCACCATGCTTGACGGTAGGGGTGGTGTTCCTGGGAATAAAGGCCTCACCTTTTCTCCTTCAAACATATTGCTGAATATTGTAGCCAAACAGCTCAATTTTTGTTTCATCTGACATCACATGGACAAATATAAGACCTTCTGGAGTGTCCGCCCTGAGATAAGTAGGTTGTGAGTTCAAATCCCGGCCGACTCCTACCAAAGACTATAAAATGGTGACCCATTGCCTCCCTGCTTGGCACTCAGCATCAAGGGTTGGAATTGGGGGTTAAATCAACATAAATGATTCCCGGGCGCGGCACTGCTGCTGCCCACTGCTCCCCTCACCTCCCAGGGGGTGATCAAGGGTGATGGGTCAAATGCAGAGGACAAATGTCACCGCACCTAGTGTGTGACAATCATTGGTACTTTAACTTTACCTTAAGCGCCTTATTGCAGTGAAACTTGCCAAGGGACATGTAACTAAATATTAACATTGCTGTATGTATACTTTTGACCCAGCAGATTTGGTGACATTTTCAGTAGACCCATAATAAATTCATAAAAGAACCAAACTTCATGAATGTTTTTTGTGACCAACAAGTATGTGCTCCAATCACTCTATCACAAAAAAATAAGAGTTGTAGAAATGATTGGAAACTCAAGACAGCCATGACATTATGTTCTTTACAAGTGCATGTAAACTTTTGACCACAACTGTACATGAATATAACGATACTTTATTATTAATCACATGCAAGCCTATGCACCCAAAGATCTGTATGGCTACTTACCGTATTTCCTTGAATTGCCGCCGGGGCGCTAATGAATTTAAAACCTCTTCTCACTCCTGCGCTTACCAAAGGCATGCGGTAAAAGTAAGCATGCACTAATTAATTTAAAACCTCTTCTCACTCCAGCACTTACCAAAGGTATGCAGTAAAAAATTGAGTGTGATGTAAGCTTGGACCTTAAATCCTACTGAATAGCTCTTAATCTTCTTCCCTTTATGCGATTTCAAATTACCGGTATTGAAATCAGCCTCCTCCATTTCGAAAATGATGACAGGGGAAGTGTCACTCGTGACGTCACGAGTTTGACCAGGCAGTAATACTAAGCATGCGATAATTATTTTGGGAAGCGACTTTGACCCGTCAGTAATTCAAGGCAGGCGCATACTATATGCCCTGCGGCAATTCAAGGAAATACGGTAGCTCAAGAGCCCATCTGCTGGTTCCAGCCAAGTAGTGCACTTAATTTAGCCTTAAATACTTCAAGACAAAATTAATCGAAGAGTCCAATGGGCAGTAAACGACTAAGTAATGAAATCATTGTAATTGCTGCGGGGGGGAGATTAGGACAGATTGTTCTTTAAGATCAATTCCACAGCCACCCGAGTGAAAACGAGGTCGCCAGACGAGCACGGACCGAGTGCTAATGAGTAGCGTTTTATGTCGTGGTCTGTTCACGGAAAGCCGAGGCACATGTACAGTGGGGCAAAAAAGTATTTGATTCTGCAAGTTCTCCCACTTAAAATGATGACAGAGGTCTGTAATTTTCATCACAGGTACACTTCAACTGTGAGAGACAGAATGTGATCCAGGAATTCACATTGTAGGAATTTTAAAGAATTTATTTGTAAATTATGGTGGAAAATAAGTATTTGGTCAACCATTCAAATCTCTCATTGATGGAAGGAGGTTTTGGCTCAAAATCTCACGATACATGGCCCCATTCATTCTTTCCTTAACACGGATCAATCGTCCTGTCCCCTTAGCAGAAAAACAGCCCCAAAGCATGATGTTTCCACCCCCATGCTTCACAGTAGGTATGGTGTTCTTGGGATGCCACTCAGTATTCTTCTTCCTCCAAACACGACGGGTTGAGTTTATACCAAAAAGTTCTATTTTGGTTTCATCTGACCACATGACGTTCTCCCAATCCTCTGCTGTATCATCCATGTATCCATTTTGGTATAAACTCAACTCGTCGTGTTTGGAGGAAGAAGAATACTGAGTTGCATCCCAATCAACCAATCAATCAATGTTTATTTATATAGCCCTAAATCACAAATGTCTCAAAAGGACTGTACAAACCACTACGACTACGACATCCTCGGAAGAACCCACATAAGGGCAAGGAGAACTTACACCCAGTGGGACGCCAGTGACAATGCTGACTATGAGAAACCTTGGAGAGGACCTCAGATGTGGGCAACCCCCCCCTCTAGGGGACCGAAAGCAATGGATGTCGAGCGGGTCTAACATGATACTGTGAAAGTTCAATCCATAGTGGCTCCAACACAGCCGCGAGAGTTCAGTTCAAAGCGGATCCCAGACAGCAGCGAGAGTCCCGTCCACAGGAAACCATCCCAAGCGGAGGCGGATCAGCATCGTAGAGATGTCCCCAACCGATACACAGGCGAGCGGTCCATCCTGGGTCCCGACTCTGGACAGCCAGTAATTCATCCATGGTTATCGGACCGGACCCCCTCCAAAAGGGAGGGGGGGACAGAGGAGAAAAAGAACACCATACCTACTGTGAAGCATGGGGTTGGAAACATCATGTTTTGGGGCTGTTTTTCTGCTAAGGGGACAGGACGATTGATCCGTGTTAAGGAAAGAATGAATGGGGCCATGTATCGTGAGATTTTGAGCCAAAACCTTCCATCAATGAGAACTTTGATTGGTTAACCAAACACTTATTTTCCACCATAATTTACAAATAAATTCTTTAAAATTCCTACAATGTGAATTTCTGGATTTTTTCCCCACATTCTGTCTCTCACAGTTGAAGTGTACCTATGATGAGAATTACAGACCTCTGTCATCATTTTAAATAGGAGAACTTGCACAATCGGTGGCTGACTAAATACTTTTTTTGCCCCACTGTAAATCATCGCCACCGCTGCTTTTTACAAGAACTCGCCGTGCCTCGTCGGCTATTTACTTCGGCGCACTAATCAACAATCCCCGTCTGCCGGGTGAAGACGGGACTCGCACAGCAAGGCGTGACACTGCAAATAAAACAAGCGAGGCAAACCGCCCATTTGTATGCAAACCCCGCGTGTGTGTGTGACACCGTCCTATTTGTTTGGATAAACTATTATCCATGCTTGAAGGTGTTCATACCGTCCACCGGGACGACTATAAACGACAACATAAGTGATGCCTTCATCGTCAGCCTGTTTCGGGTTTCATCCTAAAAAACTGTCGCGCGCTTGTTGCCGCTTATCAACCTCTGCGATCCATTTCCACGATTTTGTGGGGGTTAATTAACTAAATGGAGTCTGCGGGCTCTGGACTGCGCGCCGCTTGATGCCAACCTCTCATCAAAGCACGAAGGCCTCAAGAGCACTCTAACTTGAGGGAGCACGCCGCTGGCTGCAGGATGTTAATTGCGAGAGCAACAGGGGGATGAGAATGTGCCCGTTCTTTAAAAAAAAGAAAAAAAAAAAATACAAACGAAGGGAGCTTTGTTTTGCCTGTAGCTCCTAATTTTCTTTAGCCTGGCGCCACCTCATTTGACTGTCTTCTCACATCTCCAGAAGATGATTCTAATTTCATTAAGGGGTATAAAGGGATCCTCCAGTGAGAATGTTCTATCTTCCAAAGATGAAACGTTGATGAATGTTCTTTTTAATCTCGGGAAAATTGGATTTTAAAGGCGCTGGAGCTATTGTGTTGCTGGTGTTGCGAGGCATTGTATCCTAATGGCGTACAAGTTTTGAGGCGTTTGTTTGTTTGCAAGAAAAAACACACTTTAAAGGCCTACGGCAGGGGTGCCCACACTTTTTCTGCAGGCGAGCTACTTTTCAATTGACCAACTCGAGGGGAACTACCTCATTTATATTTATTTATTTATGAAAGAGACATTTTTGTAAACAAGTTAAATGTGTTTAATGATAATACAAGCATGTGTAACACATATAGATGTCTTTCTTTCACGAAGACAAGAATATAAGTTGGTGTATTACCTGATTCTGATGACTTGCATTGATTGGAATCAGACAGTAATGATGATAAAGCCCACATTTTCAAATGGAGGAGAAAAAAAGTTGTCCTTTCTGTACAATACCACATGAAAGTGGTTGTTTTTTGGCATCTAATTCATCCAGCTTCCATACACTTTACAAGAAAAACATTGGCGGCTAATTCCGTAGCTTGCTTGATTGACATTCACGGCACCCGAGGGTCTTGTGAGATGACGCTGGCTGCTGCCAGTTCATTATTATGAAAAAATGACAGAGAGGAAGGCGAGAAACACTTTTTATTTCAACAGACTTTCGCGCCGTCCCTTCCGTCAAAACTCTAAAGGCCGATTGCACATTTCCTATCTTCACAATAAAAGCCCTGCTTCATGCTGCCTGCGCTAACTAAATAAGAGTCTCGGAAGCCAACTTTCTGAGGGATCGCTTGTGCACGCCAGTTTTCCGAGACTCTGTATTTAGTTAGCGCAGGCAGCATGAAGCAGGGCTTTTATTGTGAAGATAGGAAATGTGCAGTCGGCCTTTAGAGTTTTGACGGAAGGGACGGCGCGAGAGTCTGTTGAAATAAAAAGTGTTTCTCGCCTTCCTCTCGGTCATATTTTCATAATAATGATCTTGCAGCAGCCAGCGTCATCTCACAAGACCCTCCGGTACCGTGAATGTCATTTAAGTGACGTCTTGGTGAAGATTGATGATCACTAATTTTTAGGTCTATTTTTTTTAAAAGCCTGGCTCGAGATCGACTGACACACCCCCCGCGGTCGACTGGTAGCTCGCGATCGACGTAGTGGGCACCCCTGGCCTACTGAAACCCACTACTACCGATCACGCAGTCTGATAGTTTATAAATCAATGATGAAATATTAACATTGCAACACATGCCAATACGGCTTTTTTAGTTTACTAAATTGCAATTTTAAATTTCCCGGGAGTTTCGTCTTGAAAACGTCGTGTAATGATGACGTGTACGCAAGACGTCACAGGTCTTTAGGAAATATGAGCGCTGCACACACACACAGCTAAAAGTTGTCCGCTTTAACGGCATAACTACACAGTATTCTGGACATCTGTGTTGCTGAATCTTTTGCAATTTGTTCAATTAATATTGGAGAAGTCACAGTAGAAAGATGGAGTTGGGAAGCTTTAGCCTTTAGCCACACAAACACACGGTGATTCCTTGTTTAAAATTCCTGGAGGTGAAACTTCACTATGGATCAGAGCTCGGTCAAGCGAAAATGAATCACGACGGAATGTCAACCAGCAGGTTTCAGTGAGAAAATTACCGGATATCAGCTGAGCTTGTGCCGTCCATAGCTGCCGTCGACTCCCCTGAGACACTGCGCGTCAAGACACCCGTGGAGACACCCCTCCGACTATCAGGTACTCTTAAACTCACTATAACACTAGCAACACAATAGAAAGATAAGGGATTTCCCGGAATTATCCTAGTAAATGTGTCTAAAAACATCTGAATCTGTCCGAATGCAATCTCGGTTTTTTTTTGTTTCTAATACGTCGCTATCAATATCCTCAAACACAAATCTTTCATCCTCGCTCAAATTAATGGGGAAATTGTCGTTTCCTCGGTCCCAATAGCACTTTTTGTTGGAGGCTCCCATTAAAATCAATGTGAATATGTGAGGAGCCCCCACACTTGTGACGTCATTGTCTGCGACTTCCGTTAAAGGCAGGGCATTTTTGTCGGCACCAACAGTTGCGAACTTTATCGTGGATGTTCTCTACTAAATCCTTTCAGCAAACATATGGCAATATCGCGAAATGATCAAGTATGACACATAGAATGGACCTGCTATCCCTGTTTAAATAAGAAAATCTCATTTTAGTAGGCCTTTAAGGCTTTATTGTGTACCAAATTAGCTTCAACTGGGAAATATGCCAAAGTGTTTAAAACACCCAAAAATGTGTATTGAATTGTCCATCCATCCATTTTCTACCGCTTATTCCCTTTTGGGGTTGCGGGGGGCGCTGGCGCCTATCTCAGCTACAATCGGGCGGAAGGCGGGGTACACCCTGGACAAGTCGCCACCTCATCGCAGGGCCAACACTGATAGACAGACAACATTCACACTCACATTCACACACTAGGGCCAATTTAGTGTTGCCAATCAACCTATCCCCAGGTGCATGTCTTTGGAATTGTAATAATTATAATAATTGTAATAATGAATTGTATAATTGTCATAATTATAAAATATACAGTTGTGGTCAAAATAGGGGTGTAACGGTACACAAAAATTCCGATTCGGTACGTACCTCGGTTTAGAGGTCACGTTTTTTTTTTTAACATGTCTCAAAACAGCAGCTTGGAATTTGGGACATGCTCTCCCTGAGGAGGTTGAGGTGGGCAGGGTTGGGGGGTTGTATATTGTAGCGTCCCGGAAGAGTTAGTGCTGCAAGGGGGGCCGGGTATTTGTTCTATTGTGTTTATGTTGTGTTACGGTGCAGATGTTCTCCCAAAATGTGTTTGTCATTCTTGTTTGGTCTGGGTCCACAGTGTGGCGCATATTTGTAACAGTGTTAAAGTTGTTTATACGGCCACCCTCAGTGAGACCTGCATGGCTGTTGACCAAGTATGGATGCATTCACTTGTGTGTGTGAAAATCTGTAGATATTATGTGATTGGGCCGGCATGCAAAGGCATTGCCTTTCAGGTTAATTGGAGCTCTGTACCTTTCCCTACGTCCGTGTACACAGCGGCGTTTTAAAAAGTCACACATTTTACTTGTTCAAATGATACTGATAATTTTAAAACAGATACCGATAATTTCTGATATTACATTTTAAAGCATTTATCGGCCAATAATATCAGCAGTCCGATATTATCGGACATCCCTCGTTATGATTGTGGACTAGGGACAGTGACACTATAAGCACATAACGGTTGTATGTGCCTTTAAAAGCATTGGAAATGGGCAAAAACAACACATTTGAAGGGTGGAGGATGCATTCACACTTTGGTATTGACACCACCAGTGTATGGATCGATCCGCCCTTTTCTTAGGTGTTATGCACTTCTGACACTGACGCACCAACAGTTGTTATATTATCCTCGGTCCCGACTCTTATTACCGAATACATTCATCTTAATATCTCCTTACTTTCTGCTGGAAAGTGGTTGCATTTACATTTTTAAAACCTTACCAAGCACCTACTTCTTGGTGTTGTTTCAAGCTACTTTAACTGCTTGCTTCTGTCTTGCTTTCAGCGTGTAACATGTTTAGCCAGGTCCGTTTTTTTACTTACAAAGCATGTAGATGCATGTAATCTTTATGATAGCTACTCTTCAATGGTAAATGAGAGAATCTACAACAATAATCCAGAAAATCACATTGTATGATTTTTTTACTTATTCATGTGTATTTTATTGCGTGACATTAGTATTTGATAATCTTCCAACCAGTAAGAATTCAGTCTCTTATGGACCCATTTGTGTTTTACGAAATCCTTCTGCTCTCCACTCATTACCTGTTTTAACTGCACCTGTTTGAAATTGTTACCTGTATAAAGACACCTGCCCACACACTCAAACAGACTCCAATCTCTCCACAATGGCCAAGACCCAAGAGCTGTGTAAAAACCTCAGAGATTAAATTGTAGACCTGCACAAGGCTGGGATGGGCTACAGGACAATAGGCAAGCAACTTGAAGAGAGAGCAACAACTGTTGGAACAATTATTAGAAAATGGAAAAAGTTCAAAACGACTGTTGATCTACCTCCGTCTGGGGCTCAGAACTACACGGCAGGACCTGGTCAACGACCTGAAGAGACCCGGGACCAGAGTCTCAAAGAAAACGATCAGTAAGACACTACGCCATCATGGATTCAAATCCTGCAGCGCATGTCAAAGCCTGTTTAAAGTTTGCCAATGACCATCTGGACGACCCAGAGGAGGAATGGGAGAAGGCCATGTGGTCGGATGACACGAAAATAGAGCTAAACGTGTTTAGGGGAGGAAGAAGGATGAGTACAATCCTAAGAACAGCGTCCCAACCGTGAAGCACTTTCTTGTGTTGCAGCCATGAAATTCTAAGTTAATTAGTATTTGCAAAAAAAAATTAAGTTTATGAGTTTGAACATCAAATATCTTGTCTTTGTAGTGCATTCAATTGAATATGTTTTTTTTGCAAACCATTGTATTCTGTTCATATTTACATCCAACACAATTTCCCAACTCATATAGAAATGGGGTTTGTACGATCCAATTCAAGAAACTCTTCAAACTTAAAGTGTTGACAAGCTACAAAGTCTCATGATCCGTGGCCGGACCATGTTTTGTTTAGTTATGTTCTGTTAGTTTTGGACTTCTGGGTTTGTTTTGGCTGCCATGGACACTAATTGGTTTCACCTGCCTCTGATTAGTGTCCGGCACGTTCACCTGCTGCCGAGCACTAATCAGAGAGCTTTTTATTCACGTTGCTCGCCACACTTGGTCTGGCTTCATTGTTTGCTGTATGCAAAAGTCACGTTGGTATTCCTGTTTCCTGGCTAATGATTCCTGTGCTAAGTTTTGGTTATTTAGCTTCTCGTGCGAACGGCACGCTTTCCTTTTGTTTGGCTCCTGTCTTTTTGTAATGTGTAGGATTTATGACAATAAATCATATTTCCTACCTTCACGCTTTCGTCAGTCTGCATTTCGGGAGAACGAACCCCGCAGTAAACTGCGACCCAAACCGTGACACAAAGAAGAAGCCTGATAAACATTCTGATTTTTTTTCATCCATCCATTCATTTTCTAGATAATCTAATTTGTCTCACCATATGAAATATAACTTACTTCACTAATTATTTATTTATTTATTTATTTAATATTGTTAGTTATTGAGTATATTGTGTATAAATTGAGAGCAGGAAGTGAACAAAAGTGTTAGCAACTGCTACGTAAAGGAAAAAGGTAGGATTGAATTTAGATTTATTTGGTCAAATCTGATCTTTCTAGTGGTCGTTTGCATCAGTGGTTCTCAACCTTTTGTCAGCGATGAAGAAAGGTTTTAATTTTTTTTAATTCAAGTACCCCTTAATCAGAACAAAGCATTTTTGGTTAAAAAAAGAGAAAAAAATAGTAAAATACAGCATTATGTCATCAGTTTCTGATTTATTAAATTGTATAACAGTGCAAAATATTCCTCATGTGTAGTGGTCTTTCTTGAACTATTTGGAAGAAAAGATATAAAAATAACTAAAAAGCTGTTGAAAAATAAACGAGGGATTCCATTATAAATAAAGATTTCTACACATAGAAGTAATCATCAGCTTTGGGGATTGTAATAGAGATCCATCTGGATTGATGAACTTAATTCTAAACATTTCTTCACAAAAAAAGTAATCTTTAACATCAATATTTATGGAACAAGTAAAAAAAAAAATCTCGCTGTCAACACTGAATATTGCATTATTGCATTTCTTTTCAGTTTATGAACTTACATTCATATTTTGTTGAAGTATTATTCAATAAATATATTTATAGAGGATTTTTGAATTTTTGCTATTTTTAGAATATGTTTTAAAAATCTCACGTACCCCTTGGCATACCTTCATGTACCCCCAGGGGTACGCGTACCCCCATTTGAGAACCACTGGTTTACATTACCAAAAAAAATGCCTATTTTAATGTGAATGCAATCAGACCTGCATACGCAATGGCATGTTAGCGGAAGTAAAATGGCTTCTACCATAGTCGGTCTCAATACTGGCGCGTTTGTGACGATTTTAAGGATTTTGTGCAATCTAGGGGTGTGACGGTACACAAAAATTTCGGTTTGCTACGTACCTCGGTTCAGAGGTCACAATTCGGTTCATTTTCGGTACAATAAGAAAAAAACTAAATGTAATTTTTTTGTTTATTTAACAAATTTGCTAAATCTTCCACCAAAAATATTTTTCTTAGTGGAATATTTGATGTGAAGTAATCAGAAACTTGGATCGGTCAATAATTCATAATAACATTGATTTTGAGTCAAATTTATGTTTTGATCAATGACAGTTTGAAAGAAAAAAAAAAACAGCTTTGTTTTATTAGTCAACGTTGCAACTTTTTCTAAATAACATTTAGCCTTTCATCCATCCATTTTCTACTGCTTATTCCCTTTTGGGGTCGCGGGGGGCGCTGGCGCCTATCTCAGCTACAATCGGGCGGAAGGCGGGATACACCCTGGACAAGTCGCCACCTCATCGCAGGGCCAACACAGATAGACAGACAACATTCACACTCACATTCACACACTAGGGCCAATTTAGTGTTGCCAATCAACCTATCCCCAGGTGCATGTCTTTGGAAGTGGGAGGAAGCCGGAGTACCCGGAGGGAACCCACGCATTCACGGGGAGAACATGCAAACTCCACACAGAAAGATCCCGAGCCTGGATTTGAACCCAGGACTGCAGGACCTTCGTATTGTGAGGCAGACGCACTAACCCCTCTGCCACCGTGAAGCCCTAAATCTTGTTTATGTTTTTGTTTATTTTAATAGTATTTTTAGAATGTGCCGCAAATGGCCTTTGGGGCCCACTTTTCACACCCCTGCTATAGATAATAAAAAATGTAATCGGATAAATCTATGGGTAAAAAGCAGAGCCTGGCGCCGCATGCGCGTTTATCATAACTCTCTCGTTCTCTCTGTCTCTGCCCCGAATTCAGCACTTTTTTCTTTTGTTTTTAACCCCTTCGTAACCTTGAACGTACATTGAAAATACACGCAAACCTAACTTAAAATGCCGGACATTCGAGGCATTCAAGAAACTCCACCTGGACAGCTCTGCAAGGAGGACATATCCGGGGAACAGAGGAGGTACGGTCAGTCTATCATATAAATGATAAATGGGTTGTACTTGCATGGCGCTTTTCTACCTTCAAGGTACTCAAAGCGCTTTGACACTACTTCCACATTTACCCATTCACACACACACTGATGGAGGGAGCTGCCATGCAAGGCGCCAACCAGCACCCATCAGGAGCAAGGGTGAAGTGTCTTGCTCAGGACACAACGGACGTGACGAGGTTGGTACTAGGTGGGATTTGAACCAGGGACCCTCGGGTTGCGCACGGCCACTCTCCCACTGCGCCACGCCGTCCCTATACAGTACCTTCATCGTTGATAGCATGCCGTGTGTTGTTTTTTTTTGATTGATTGAAACATTTATTAGTAGATTGCACAGTACAGTACATATTCCGTACAATTGACCACTAAATGGTAACACCCGAATAAGTTTTTCAACTTGTTTAAGTCGTGGTCCACGTAAATCCATTCATGGTGCCTCGGTGAGCATTGTTTACACAACGTGCGGTGCGCTACTTAATAAGTCCGTGTTGTTCGGTACACCTCCGTACTGAAACGGTTCAATACAAATACCGTTACGCCCCTAGTGCAATCAATGTCAACATTTTCTGAAGTAAATTATTGCGCGTAGATGATTAAAAAAGAAGAGGGCAACCAATTTAATGTAATATTTTGCTTCGATGTCTGCTTGAAGAGTGTGTGTGTGTGTGTGTGTGTGTGAGCAGTCGCAGACTGGAGTGGTTCAACTTTCATGCGAGTTCCTTTCACCTGTTTTCTGCTCCAACTATAAACTGTCTATTTTTGGCGAATAATTATGACGCTTTTCACTTTGTGATGTTCCGGTCGGATGAATGTGATCTTAGCTACTGTGACGTGGACCCCGACTTAAGTTGAAAAACTTATTCGGGTTTTACCATTTAGTGGTCAATTAAGAAGGTCAGTGACTTCACTATAAAAGTGGGTGACATTGTTATCACCAGGAAGGATGAGATCACCTACCTAGGTTCCATTCCAGAGGCTAATCTTTCCTGTGCTAAAATGGCAACCAAGGTGATCAAAAAGGTCAACCAAAGAACGAGATTCCTCTACAGAATCTCCTCTCTGGTCAACAAAAGCACCTTGAGGATTCTAGCGGGAACTCTCATTCAACCCTTCTTCGATTACGCTTGCACCTCCTGGTACCCCAGCACCTCCAAAACCCTCAAATCTAGACTCCAAACATCCCAGAATAAGCTAATCCGGTTACTTTTAGACCTCCACCCCAGATCACACCTCAATCCAACCCACTTCTCCAAAGTGGGCTGGCTCAGGGCGGAGGACAGAGTAAAACAACTTGCACTGAGCCTAGTCTATAAAATCCGCTATACCTCCTTGATACCAAAGTACATGTCAAACTACTTCCTTAACGTAAATGACCGCCATAACCACAACACCAGGGGGAGCTCCACAAACCACGTTAAACCCAGATTTCGATCTAACAAAGGTCTTAACTCATTCTCTTTCTATGCCACATCAATGTGGAATGCACTCCCAACAGGTGTAAAAGTAAGTGCATCTCTATATTCCTTCAAAACCGCTCTAAAACAACACCTCCAGGCAACTTCAACACTTTACTAATACCCTCCTCCATTCACATCCCATCTCCCCGGATTATAAACAACTCAAATGTACTTCTAATGTATATACTTGTTCTTATGCTATCTGAACTCACTATGTTCTCTGCTGGCTGTACATATCCTACTAAATAAGACCTACACTGTTTCAATGTCCACATTTCTCTGTTGATGCAATTGTTGATGACTGAAGTTCTGATATCAACCAAAGCTCCCCACCCACCCCCCGGATTGTAAATAATGTAAATAATTCAATGTACATACTATGATGATTAACTTGTGTGATGACTGTATTATGCTGATAGTATATATTTGTACCATGAATTGATTAACGTGGACCCCGACTTAAACAAGTTGAAAAACTTATTGGGGTGTTACCATTTAGTGGTCAATTGTACGGAATATGTACTGTACTGTGCAATCTACAAATAAAAGTATCAATCAATCAATCAATCAAATTGTACGGAATATGTACTGTACTGTGCAATCTACAAATAAAAGTATCAATCAATCAATCAATCAAATTGTACGGAATATGTACTGTACTGTGCAATCTACTAATAAAAGTTTCAATCAATCAATCAAAGCGCGGTAGCGTTCACATTGAGGACCGGAGTTTGTTGAACCGGAACCAAGAACTAGAAACGTAACTCACATACCATAAACATGCTAACCAAGCACTACTTCCGGTCAGCACCATCACATCTCAGTTGTGGCCTGCAACAATCTTCCAATCCACTCCAGCTCACAGCACTCCAAATTGAATTCCCGCTGGTCTGTGGCAAGAGGCAATCACCGCCTACTCTTCTTCTTCCTCGCTCAGGCCAAACTTTCATTGGCCCGCATCGAGCTCACATTCTCCGGTCATTTCTTTTTCTTTTCCATTCCTGGCATGGATCGAGATGCATTCCTCCACAGGCTCTTCTTGTGCAACAGTGGGGGGAAAAAAACAAATAGCTTGGAGAAGACCCAAGCCGTCCTGCTCTTGTGGCCCGACTGACACCCGCAGGAAAGGAAAATCTTTTTTGGAGCACCTCCAGGTCAGCTGGACTGTGGTGTGAGTCAAACACTGAGCTTTGTGTCTTGTCTTGTTGCAAACGTACCCCCTGGAGAGGAGCATCGCTTTCCTGGCCGGGCTTCATGTTCCACAGTTGCCGTATTAAAAGAAGCCCATTAATGTGCATTCACCAGCACTGACCTGAGACTTTCACTGGGAGGCTCTGTCTTTACCTTCTGGGCCGGCTCGCTTGAAACTAACCGGATAAGCGGTCCTGACAGCCTGTGGTTTCCTTTGGGTCAACGGGCTGCAAAGCCTGTCAGACAGTCAAATGCACTGCAGTACACTGGAGGTGCATCAAGATACTACTGAGAGCTCTTCGCAAGCCCATCCATCCATTTTCTACCGCTTATTCCCTTTTGGGGTGGCGGGGGCGCTGACGCCTATCTCAGCTACAATCGGGCGGAAGGCGGGGTACACCCTGGACAAGTCGCCACCTCATCGCAGGGCCAACACAGATAGACAGACAACATTCACACTCACATTCACACACTAGGGCCAATTTAGTGTTGCCAATCAACCTATCCCCAGATGCATGTCTTTGGAAGTGGGAGGAAGCCGGAGTACCCGGAGGGAACCCACACATTCACGGGGAGAACATGCAAATTCCACACAGAAAGATCCCGAGCCTGGATTTGAACCCAGGACTGCAGGAGCTTCGTATTGTGAGGCAGACGCACTAACCCCTCTGCCACCGTGAAGCCCAAGCCAGTTGGGGCTATTTGTATCCCGTACTGTTGTTTTGTTCTGACCCAACGCATTCCGTCAAATAACTAACACCCCTTAAAAAAACAATTAATGGTCAAAGGAAATCCATATCAGTTGTAAGGAAGAGGTACCATACTGAAACTAGATGAGGCAATGCTTGTGAATGCTCCAATGCTGAAGTTGAACTGAAATCCTGTCATTTTTTTTAGAATTGTTGAAGTAGAGCAGGGGTGGGCATTACGTCGATCGCGATCGACTGGTCGATCTCGGAGGGTGTGTCAGTCGATCTCAAGCCAGGCATTAAAAAATAGACATAAAAATGAGCAATCATCAATCATACCAAGACTTCACTTTCGTCAGTTGTTTGACATTCTCGGCACCTGAGGATCTTGTGAGATGACGCTGGCTGCTGCGAGCTCATATTTAAGAAAAAAATCACTAACAGGGCGGACGCAGAGAAACACATTTTATTTCTAGAGACTCCGTACCTACTGTCAAAACTCTAAAGACCGACTGCACAGTTCCTGTCTTCACCATAAAAGACCTGTTTCATCCTGCCTGTGCTAACAAAATAAGAGTCTCAGAAAGCTAGCGTGCACAAGCTAGCAAGCTACGGAGTTTGATGCCAATGTATTTCTCCTCCGCCCTCAGCGACCGCTTTCTCACTTGCTTGCCCACCCGCACAGTCACTGACGTCACTCACCTGCTGCCAGACATTAAAGGGCCACACACATATGCTACTCTCATAACAAAGTGTTTAAAAACGAGTATGCAAGTTGGACAAATGAGATGCCAAATCCAACCACTTTCATGTGGTATTGGACAGAAAGGAGGACTTTTTTTTTCCTCCATTTGAAAATGCGGACGTTATCAGCACCACTGTCTAATTCCAATCAATGCAAGTCATCAGAATCAGGTAATAAACCAACTTATATTCTTGTCTTCATGAAAGAAAGGAATCTGTGTGTGTTAAACATGCTTGTATTATCTTTAAACACCATTAACTTGTTAACAAAAATGTCTCTTTCATAAATAAATAAATATAAATTATAAATAGGAATGAGGTAGATCTCCTCGACTTGGTCAATTGAAAAGTAGCTCGCCTGCAGAAAAAGTGTGAGCGCCCCTGAAGTAGAGTGTTAGAATAATTATGTGTAAGTTATCCCACAACTTTAATATGCTTAAAGTCTGTTGCTAGAGTTATTAGCTTTTGTGCTCAAGCTGTACTTTTCCTATCTGTGCAAGGACAAAACTTCTTGTCTGAGGAGTGGTCTCAGCTGCAGATGTTATCTTTGTTTTAGCCCGCTAACAGCCAAGGACTTCAAGGACCTCAACGAAGATAAAGATGACAGCACGCAGACGAAGAATAGACAAGGCAATCACAAAGCCCCAGCACATTCCGTTACGTATTGTGCGTACTGGAGCTGCTTTACACTGTCAAACTCGTTTGCACTTGCACTTGCATGGCTTAATCTTTGAGACAAGCATATGCTACTGCCAGTAACTTGAGGGTTGCAGGTTCGATTCCTGCTTCTGCCATCCTGGTCACTGCCGTTGTGTCCTTGGGCAAGACACTTTCTCCGCCTGCTCCCAGTGCCACCCACACTGGTTTAAATGTAACTTAGATATTGGGTTTCACTATGTAAAGCGCTTTGAGTCACTAGAGAAAAGCGTTATATAAATATAATTCACTTCACTTCGCATGATATATGTGACCACTCCTTTTAGAGGCGGCCTCAGTGATGTTGACTGGGGAACAAATAGGGGAGCGTGTGGGTCTGTACCTTAGAGCGTGGTGGGAGACTGTAACTGAGTGTGCAGCCCCAAACGTTTCTCCTCATGAGCTAAATTGAACTCAGTCTCTGCATAATTCCTTGCTTCTTGTCTGTTCAATAGATCTCATCAGACAGCACACAATTCCCAGACAGGCTGAATATTTTGAAGTTGGAACAGTTTGAATTGTATACAAAATGCGGGAGTTGTGAAACTTTGAAAAATGTCTAATTGATTTAAATGGGAATTTCGGGAAAATGGTCCATCCATCCATCCATCCATCCATTTTCGATCGATTGTCCCTTTTTGGGATCGCGGGGGGTGCTGGAGCATATCTCAGCTGCATTTGGGCGGTATGCGGGGTACACCCTGGACAAGTCGCCATCTCATCACAGGGCCAACACAGATAGACAGACAACATTCACACTCACATTCACACACTAGGGCCAATTTAGTGTTGCCAATCAACCTATTACAAAATATAAATAAAAAATACTGATGTAAATTGTTTAAACAACAGAAAAATATGTGTCTATTGCATTTTAATAAAAATGTATATAGAATCATGTTACAACAGAAAATAACCAGATATTGAAAATAAATTAGTATTGAAAAAACGATACAACAAGAAATCACGCAGTATGTGACCGCTTTTGTCTGCAGCCAAACAAGGAGCCATTGTAACTTGTTTTGAAATGGTTCAATTATCATTTACATACCAAATATACCCTATTTTATACCAATATAATTGGATAAAGATATTCGGCCATATTTCCCATTCCTAGCCGAGATTGAAACAAACATATCAACAGATATCTGAATAAAGTATGCATGTGCTTTGCTTTTTTCTTCATGGTTCATGGGACACTTCCAAAACATAGGGCAGGTCACACAAGATTGTACAATAGGAAAAATTTAAGAATATAAAGCAAAAAAAGTCCCTAAATTCAACAATTTGGAGTTAAAAGATTGTTTTGAACCTTTAAAAAATTACTCTTAACAAAAACTCTTAAAATCCAAGCCGTCATAGTGCGACAGTATATGGCCTTATTTAGTCCAGCAATACCTAAAACAGAGTGACTAAGTAAAGCTTAAAGGGGTCATCCATCCTCCAATATATATATATATATATATATATATATATATATATATATATATATATATATATATATATATATATATATATATTAGGGGTGTAACGGTACGTGTATTTGTATCGAACCGTTTCGGTACAGGGGTTTCGGTTCGGCACGCGGGCGTACCTAACAAGTTCGGAAGCAGAAGTCTTCACAAGCTGCTCTTCTTTCTGCCTCTGTCTCTGCCTCATTGTCCCGCCCACACAACCATCTGATTGGTTACATACAAAGCCAATCAGCAGTGCGTATTCAGAGCGATGTAACAGCCAATCAGCAGTGCGTATTCAGACTTCAGAGCGATGTAGTCGAGCAGATATTCGTTTAGCAGGGGAGGAGCGGACTCTACCCAAATTATACTAACACTTCCCAGTCACAACCATTACAAACATCACTATGAGCCCGTTGACCTTCTAGAAACTTAAACTGCAGCTCAGCTCGCTCACAGTATAGGCTTGAGATGAAGGCTAATTAGCTTTTGGCGTAACGTTAGCTCATTTTTCTATGTGTGTGTGAGTGTGTGTGTGCGTGTGAGTGTTTTAGGGGCAGCAAAGCCCTGTCCGTCTGTTATTTCATTGAACTCCATTGTGTTTAGGGATGAATAGTCTCTCCTATTGCAATTGTACTATTTTTCAGCTATAGTTACATGAATCATTAGTAATGTAGCAGCCTAGTTTTGAATAGCAGGGTCCCTGCTATCACATGTTGATAAAATTACAACATTTACATAATAAAAGTCAACTACAGGCTTCCCAAATGCTGTAATAAATTAAGCATGATGAGTTGACATTAAACAGTTTCAATGGAAACTGTTTAATGTTAAACTTTTTACATGTAGAAGAAAGGTTTTTCCATTTTATTTAATCAAAGCAACAACTTGAGGCAGTTTAATGTGGATTAACGTGGGCAGAATTATTAGTGTTCCCAATGTTGAAAGGATAAAGCCATTGTTTACAAATTTGGTAAATAAATAACCAAAACATTTATATTTTATTGATTTCTTACTGTACCGAAAATGAACCGAACTGTGACCTCTAAACCGAGGTACGTACCGAACCGAAATTTTCAGTATAGTATAGATAAATAGATAGATAGATGGATAGATAGATAGATAGATAGATAGATAGATAGATGGATAGATGGATGGATAAAACTTTATTGATTCCTTGGGGAAAATTTAAATTCCAGCAGCAGTGTACAGAGTTGAGATCAATTCAAAAAGTAAAAGTAAATAATTGGGATATAAATGGAAACAAAATAAAACAATATCATAATAAGAAAAAAAAAAAAATCAACAATGGGAATAAAAATATAACAGTCAAAAAAGAATATAACAAGAGAAACTAGGCAGTACTGACCATGTTATGAATTTACATATACATATATATCCATATACATATACATATACATATATATATATATATATATATATATATATATATATATAAATATAAACCCTGAGATCGTGAGTTCAAACCGAACTCTACAAAAATGGGACCCATTAGCTCCCGGCTTGGCACTCAGTATCGAAGGTTGGAATTGGGGTCTAAATTACCAAAATGATTCCCAAGCGCAGCCACCACTGCTGCTCACTGCTCTCCTCACCTCCCAGGGGGTGGAACAAGGGGACGGGTCAAATGCAGAGCGTAATTTCACCACACCTAGTGTGTGTGTGTGTGACTATCAGTGGTACTTTAACTTTAACTTGAAGTGATTTACACTTCACATTTAAGATTGTTGAAACCATGTAGCCTGCACAAGAGAAGAGAAGCCAAACAGGTTGTTTGACGATTTGAAATTGCATTAGAAGCAGATCAACAGAAAGAGCAGACATAACAGGGACGCGGGATCTTAAAAGCCATCCAATCCTTATCCTGTGTTATGGCTTATCTTTCCATCTTAAAGCTGAGTAAATAAAGAAGTGGGATTGAATTAATAAGATGGGATATCTTTTCTATATTGGGTAAATCACTCGGTGACAAAAAGCAGGAGGGAAAAAAAGGACATTGATTCAATAAAAATAAAGCAAAACACGACAACATCTGTCAGCCATAATGCGGTAGGCTAACCACGGCCATGCACCTTTCCCCAACAACAAGCTATCTGTGTAGAGTTCCGGCTTGTAATCAAACATTTAATGGCTGTCCTAGGGATACTGTGATGGTCACTAAAATTGGCTGGATGCTCCGGTCTCCGCTGTGGAAACGCAATTATCACACAAATAGCCCATGATGGAATTACAGCTTTAGCAGACTGGGCTTCAGAGAAAAGACCTTAAAATATTTTGTGGGTATAAAAGACTAAAATGGAGCCCCCTGCCCAGATTATAGCTGGCCTTAAAAATGGGAACGACCGTGAGAAAAAGGAGCCCTCTCACTTTTCAAAGGTCAATCCAAAGATTTTACTTCGAGGTAATATAATTACAATGTGAAAATGTACCTGAAAACCAAGTGAAAGCCATATCATCGAACCTAGGCAGACTGCACCAAAACCAGTTTCCTTAGTACAGTTTTTTTTCAACCTTTTTTGAGCCAAGGCACATTTTTTGCGTGGAAAAAATGCAGACACACCACCAGCAGAAATCATTAAAAAACGAAACCCAGTTGACAGTAAAAAGTCGTCGTCGCAATTGTTGGATATGACTTTAAAGCATAACCAGGCATGCATCACTATAGCTCTTGTCTCAAAGTAGGTGTACCGTCACCACCTGTCACATTACACCCTGACTTATTTGGACTTTTTTAGGGTTTTCCTTTTATTAGTTCTTGCCTTACGCTCCTATTTTTTTATTTTCCCGTAGCAGTTTCATGTCTTCCTTCGAGCGATATTTCCCGCATCTTCTTTTTTTTAGCAATCAAGAATTTTTCAGTTGTTTTTATCCTTCTTTGTGGGGACATTGTTGATTGTCATGTCATGTTCGGATGTACTTTGTGGATGCCGTTTTTGCTCCACAGTAAGTCTTTACTGTCGTCCAGCATTTTGTTTTTGTGTACTTTGTAGCCAGTTCAGTTTGAGTTTTGTTCTGCATAGCCTTCCCTAAGCTTCAATGCCTTTTATGAAGGGCACTCACCTATTGTTTATTTTCGGTTTAGGCAATAGAAACCATTGTTTACCTTCACACTGCCTCCCGCTGTTTCCATTTCAGTAGGCTGCCACATACAGATATGGAAGAGTAATACACGGTTACACTGCCGAGCTCTCGACAGCGCCGACCACTCAACAATACATAATTTGCAAAAAATATTGCAGCCCTTTGAGACACTAGTGATTTAGGGCTATATAAGTAAACATTGATTGATTGATTGATAGATGAAATAAGCTCAATGAGCTTCAATGGTTTTTACTTTACAGGTGTGCTTGAAGGTCATCGAGAGAATGCCAGGAGTGTGTAAAACAGTAATCAGAGCAAAGGGTGACTATTGTGAAGAAACTAGAATTAAAAAAACATGTTTTCAGTTATTTTCACCTTGTTAAGTACATAACTCCACGTGTTCATTCATAGTTTTTAGGGATGTCCGATATCGGACTGCTGACATTATCGTTCGATGAATGCTTTAAAATGTAATATCGGAAATTATCGGTATCTGGTTCAAAAAGTAAAATTTAGGACTTTTTAAAACACCGCTGTACGGAGTGGTACACGGACGTAGAGAGAAGTACAGAGCGCCAATAAACCTTAAAAGCTACAGCCTTTGCGTGCTGGCCCAATCACATAATACCTACGGCTTTTCACACACACAAGTGAATGCATGCATACTTGGTCAACAGCCATACAGGTCACACTGAGGGTGGCCGTATAAACAACTTTAACACGGTTACAAATATGCGCCACACTGTGAACTCACACCAAACAAGAATGACACACACATTTCGGGAGAACATCTGCACCATAACACAACATAAACGCAACAGAAAAAAAAACAGAAACCCTTGCAGCACTAACTCTTCCGGGACGCAGCAATATACACCCCCCGCTACGGAGAGCATGTCCCAAATTCCAAACTGCTGTTTTGAGGAGTGTTAAAAAAATAATGCACTTTGTGACTTTAATAATAAATATGGCAGGGCCATGTTGGCATTTTTTTCCATAACCTTGTTACATTGTTTAATGCATCCAGCGGGGCATCACAACAAAATTAGGCATAAGAATGTGTTAATTCCACGACTGTATATATCATATCTGTATCGGTTGATATTGGAATCGGTAATTAAGAGTTGGACAACATCGGAATATCGGCAAAAAAAAATCATTATCTGACATCTCCAATAGTTTTGATGCCTCCAGTGACAATCTACAATGTAAATAGTCATGAAAATAAAGAAAACGCATTGAGTGAGGAGAAGGTGTGTCCAAACGTTTGTCTGCGTTAGCACTTATAATAACAATATCACTAATACCTGGTTAATATTCCAGTCACAAGTTAAGTTAAGTTAAAGTACCAATGGTAGTCACATGCACACTAGGTATGGTGAAATGTGTCCCCTGCATTTGACCCATCCCCTTGTTCCACCCCCTGGGAGGTGAGGGGAGCAGTGAGCAGCAGCGGAGGTGCATTTTGGATTGTTATTGGCTAACTTTTATTTACGAGTTTGAATGCATTTTAAAAAAATACATCCGTCGTCATGTCTTTCATAGTGACTTTAAACGATGGGCTAAATTCCAAAACAAATGCGCAGTTTCTCCTTTAAAAGGGGAACATTATCACCAGACCTATGTAAGCATCAATATATACCTTGATGTTGCAGAAAAAAGACCATATGTTTTTTTAACCGATTTCCGAACTCTAAAAGGGAGAATTTGACGATTTAAACACCTTTCAATTGATAACCTGTCGAGGGATGACCTTTCACCCGTGACGTCACAACATGAAGCAATACGCCATTTTCTCATTCTTATTACACACACCAAGTCAAATCAGCTCTGTTATTTTCCATTTTTTCGACTGTTTTCCCGTACCTTGGAGACATCATGCCTCGTCGGTGTGTTGTCGGAGGGTGTAACAACACGATCAGAGACGGATTCAAGTTGCACCAGTGGCCAAAAGATGCGAAAGTCCCTCGTTTGTTCTGCACACTATGCTACGACAGAGATGGCAAGAATGTGTGGATATCCTGCGACACTCAAAGCAGATGCATTTCCAACGATAAAGTCAACGAAATCACAAAGGTGAGTTTTGTTGATGTTATTGACTTATGTGGAGTGTGCTAATCAGACCTATTTGGTCACGGCATAACTGCAAGCTAATCGATGCTAACACGCTATTTAGGCTAGCTGTATGTACATACTGCCTCATTTGTAGCTATATTTGCACCCAGCCTTTCCCTCCACCCACATTTAATGCCAAACAAACACATACCAATCGTTGGTTAGAAGGCGATCGCCGAATACGTCCTCGCTTCTGTCGTGATATGGCTCAATAGCTTTTCAGTTTCTTCTTCAACTTCGTTTTCGCTATCTGCCTCCACACTCCAACCATCCGTTTCAACACATGCGTAATTTGTTGAATCGCTTGCGCCGCTGAAATCCGAGTCTGAATCCGAGCTACTATGCTATACCTTTCTGTGTTATTCGCCATGTTTGTTGCTGGTGGCTTCACGCAGTGACGTCACAAGACAATAGACGGGGTGGATATAACGACGGTTAAAATCAGGCACTTTGAAGCAGTTTTTCGGGATATTGCGTGATGGGTAAAATTTTGAGAAAAACTTTGTGTGTGTGTGTGTGTGTGTGTGTGTGTGTGTGTGTGTGTGTGTGTGTGTGTGTATATATGATGGATATGTGTGTATTTTGGGTATATGCATGTGTGTATGTATGTGATTGTGTGTATATGTATGTATATGTGTGTATATATTTATATATATATAAATTGTATATATGTGTGTGTATATTTGTGTGTGTTGTATATATATATGTGTGTATGAATATGTATATATGTAAGTGTGTGTGAATTTAAATATATTATATATAGATAATATATAGCATCTACGCAGCAACCACTGAATTGAATTATACTATATATATTACTGTATTATATATTGTATATGTATAGGGGTGGGACCTAATAAGTTTACTTCTTCCCACTCCCTTTTGAGCCAATCTTGACATCTACAAAAGATTAATCACATGTAATGTTTTTAATGTAGGTGTAAAAATAATGTAAATATATATATTTCTTTTGTATTTTATGTCATTCTTTTGTTTTGTTTGCATGGCTCAAAATAAACCATTCATTCATTCATTCAAAAATAAGCCACTGGTAACTGATTTTTATTGGTTTTAACCCTTCAGAAATGATGATATTGTTCCCCTTTAACACACCAAAGAGGCTGTCGGTAGCTACACCACCATTTTGTTCAGTGTTCAATTGCGAGCGCCCACAAACGTGTCAACATGAAAAGAAAACAAAGACCGTACCGAACACAAGTGCACGAAGAAGAGCATAATCCGTCCCCGACAGAGAATGAGACGTCAAAGGTTGTTTTGTTTTTTTTCTTTCCCCCTGCAGCCGACAGGATGATCTGAGACACAAATGACTCAACGCGAGTGGGCACTGTGATTCTTCACACCAGTGTGCCGGTAAACACCATGGCCGCTTTCTTGGCTCACCACTGCAGGCCCGCGCCTGCTGCTGCCAAAAGCATAATCAGACGCATTAATGAGACCGTTAATGTGATGCAGGGGAATTATTCTAGGGCTTCTTGGGGTTGAGCCTGAGAAGAGAAACTCGCTGAGCCTTGGAAGGAAAAAAAAAAAATGGAATAAAATAAAAATGAGCATTGCTGCGCCGCAAGCTTTTTCTTTCTTTCTTTTTTTTTTCAGCGCAAAGCTAAAGAGACGCCTGACAACAATAACAAAATGTCCTGTCACATACACAGACGGCAATATTTCGCCTGTGACAAAATCAATATTGCTCTCCTGATAATCACGCCCAACGATGCCAGCTGTCTCGGGAGGATGAGAAAAGACTCAAAAGATGCGGCACATAGGTCGGTGTCGTGTTTATGTACACAAAGCCAAGCTATTTCTATAACTCCCCGCTGTGTGCGTGCTTGTGCCTTTCCCCCGGCACCCAGACGAAGAACTAGTTCACCAATATTCAGAGTGCGTTCCGCAGTTTTATTACATCACTTGCACTACCAAGCCTGAAGTCTAAATTAATATTAGCTCCTCCGAGGAAACATCGATCGTTAGCGCCGCTCTCTTAACGGGTCTTTGTCCTTGACTCGACTTATGACTGCTGCGGATAATGAGCTACACAGCCTGACCTCCTGTCGGATCAATAGTCACGTACGGGCCACTGCATTAGGAACACCTACAATACTATACTCATTTTAGATCTGGGCCACATGGAGAAAAAAAATCCACTCTCAGGTGGGCCGGACAGGTAAAATCACGGCACAATAACTTAAAATTAAAGACAACTAAAAAGAACAAGTAAATTCTGGAAATGTACAAATCATAATGTTGATGGGTTTTTTTTACACTTACAGGATTGTCTCAGAGAATTTGAATATTGTGATTAAGTCCTTTATTTTCTGTATCCATCCATCCATCCATCATCTTCCGCTTATCCTAGGTCGGGTCGCGGGGGCAGCAGCCCAAGCAGGGAAGCCCAGACTTCCCTCTCACCAGCCACTTCGTCTAGCTCTTCCCGGGGGATCCCGAGGCGTTCCCAGGACACGTATTCCCAACGTGTCCTGGGTCTTCCCCGTGGCCTCCTACCGGCTGGACGTGCCCTAAACACCTCCCTACGGAGGCGTTCGGGTGGCATCCTGACCAGATGCCCGAACCACCTCATCTGGCTCCTCTCGATGTGGAGGAGCAGCGGCTTTACTTTGAGTTCCTCCCGGATGGCAGAGCTTCTCACCCTATCTCTAAGGGAGAGCCCCGCCACCCGGCGGAGGAAACTCATTTCGGCCGCTTGTACCCGTGATCTTATCCTTTCGGTCATGACCCAAAGCTCATGACCATAGGCGAGGATGGGAACGTAGATCGATCGGTAAATTGAGAGCTTTGCCTTCCGGCTCAGCTCCTTCTTCCCCACAACGGATCGATACAACGTTCGCATTACTGAAGACGCCGCACCGATCCGCCTGTCGATCTCACGATCCACTCTTCCCCCACTCGTGAACAAGACTCCTAGGTACTTGAACTCCTCCACTTGGGGCAGGGTCTCCTCCCCAACCCGGAGATGGCACTCCACCCTTTTCCGGGCGAGAATGAAACTAAAAACATAAAAATGTCATACATTCTGGATTCATTACACATCAACTGAAATATTGCAAGCCTTTTATTATTTTAATATTGATGATTATGGCATACAGCTAAAGAAACCTCAAAAATCCTATCTCAAAAAATTTGAATATTTCCTCAGACCAAGTAATACAAAATATTTATAACCACAAAACAAAATCAAACATTTAAAAATGTCAATTAATGCACTCAGTACTTGGTTCGGAATCCTCTTGCACGGATTACTGCATCAATGCGGCGTGGCATGGAGGCAATCAGCCTGTGGCATTGCTGAGGTGTTATTGATGCCCAGGATGCTTCAACGGTGGCCTTTAGCTCATTTGCATTATTGGGTCTAGTGTCTTTCAGCTTCTTCTTCACAATACCCCACAAATTCTCTATGGGGTTCAGGTCAGGGGAGTTGGCAGGCCAATTGCGGACAGTAATGCCATGGTCAGCACACCAGTTACTGGTGCATCTCCATAGAGCTTTTCAACAGATACAGCTACAATAGCCGTATTCCCATGGTCAAGCCACTCCTAAACTCAAGACAACGAAAGAAGCGTCTGACTTGGGCTACGGAAAAGAAGCACTGGACAATTGCAGAATGGTCTAGAGTCCTGTTTTCAGACAAAAGCGAGTTTTGAAAAAAGCTGGCGCAAGTGGCAAAAAAGACTGAGAAAGCTGAGGAATGTTTGTCAAACACTTATTTGGACAATCCCCCAAGTGAACAGGCTATTTGGGAACAGGTGGGTGCCATGATTGGATATAAAAGAAGCTTCCATGAAATGCTTGGTCATTCACTAACAAAGATGGGATGAGAGTCACCACAAATGCCTGAGCCAATTTTTCAACAGTCTAAGAACAACATTTCACAACGAGCAATTGCAAACTATTTAGGGATTTCAACATCTACAGTCCGTAATATCATCAAAAGGTCCAGAAAAACTGGAGAAATCACTGCACGTCAGTTATGATATTGCGGACCTTCGATCCCTGAGGCGGTAATGCATCAAAAAGTGCTGTCAGTCTGTAAAGGATATCACCACATAGGCTCACAAACACTTCAGATAACCACTGTCAGTTCGTCGCTACATCTGTAAGTGCAAGTTGAACTTATCCTATGCAAAGCAAAAGCCATTTATCAACAACACCCAGAAACGCCGCCGCGTTCGCTGGGCCCGAGCTCATCTAGGATGGACTGATGCAAAGTGGAAAAGTGTTCTGTGGTTTGACGAGTCCACATTTCAAATTGTTTTTGGAAACTGGGGACGTTGTGTCCTCTAGAACAAAGAGGAAAAGAACCATCCGGATTGTTATATTAGGCACAAAGTTCAAAAGCCAGCATCTGTGATGGTATGGGGGTGTATTAGTGCACAAGCATGGGTAACTTACACATCTGTGAAGGCATCATTAATGCTGAAAAGGTACATACAGGTGTTGGAGCAACATATGTTGCCATTCAAGCAGTGTTATCATGGAGGCCCCTGCTTATTTCAGCAAGACAATGCCATTTCCCGTGTTACAACAGCGTGGCTTCATAGTAAAAGAGTGGGGGTACTAGACGGGCCTGTCTGTAGTCTAGACTTGTCTCCTATTGAAAATGAGTGGTGCATTATGAAGCGTAAAATATGACAACGGTGACCCCAGACAGAACAACTTAAACTGTACATCAAGCAAGAATGGGAAAGAATTCCACCTGAAAATTTTCATAAAGTCGTCTCCTCAGTTCTCAAACGTTTACAGAGTGTTGTTAAAAGGAAAGGCCATGTAACACAGTGGTAAAAATGCCCGTGACAACTTTTTTGCAAAGTGTTGTTGCCATTAAATTTTATGATTATTTTCCCCCCACAAAAATATGTTTCTCATTTCAAACATTAAGTATCTTGTCTTTGCAGTCGATTCAATTGAATATAAGTTGAAAAGGATTTGTCAATCATTGTATTCTGTTTTTATTTAGAAATTACACAACATGCCAACTTCACTGGTTTTGGGGTTTTGTAAAAATAGTAGTAGCTGTATGTTTTTTCCCCAATCAGGATTCACAAACTACATAGAGAAACAACACATATTTACATACAACATGTGTTGTTGTGGAGCTGACAGTTGGAGAACTACAGGATTTATTTAAAAATGTGTTGTGAAGCCTTCTACATTTAAAACACTTTCTTGTGGTCCAAAGAATACCTATTGGAAATAAATTTTTACCCACAGTCACTTTTGTCACACTTTTTTTGAGGCTCTGAAAGATGTTTGATTCTGGAGAGGTTCCCATATAGCAAATGAAACCATGCCCAATCCTCTTTAAAAGTATCAATCAATCATCCATCCATCCATTTTCTACCGCATTTTCCCTTTTGGGGTTGCGGGGGGCGCTGGCGCCTATCTCAGCTACAATCGGGCGGAAGGCGGGGTACACCCTGGACAAGTCGCCACCTCATCGCAGGGCCAACACAGATAGACAGACAACATTCACACTCACACACGAGGGCCAATTTAGTGTTGCCAATCAACCTATCCCCAGGTGCATGTCTTTGGAAGTGGGAGGAAGCCGGAGTACCCGGAGGGAACCCACGCATTCAAGGGGAGAACATGCAAACTCCACACAGAAAGATCCCGAGCCTGGATTTGAACCCAGGACTGCAGGACCTTCGTATTGTGAGGCGGACGCATTAACCCCTCTGCCACAGTGAAGCCCATCAATCAATCAATCAATGTTTATTTATATAGCCCTAAATCACGAGTGTCTCAAAGGGCTGCACAAGCCACGACGACATCCTCGGTTCAGAGCCCAAAAAAGGGCAAGGAAAAACTCACAACCCAGTGGGATGTCAATACGAATGACTATGAGAAACCTTGGAGAGGACTGCAGGGTAGACCGGATGTAATGAACATCAAGTGGGTCTGACATAATAATGTGAAAGTCCAGTTCATAGTGGATCTAACATAATAGTGAGAGTCCAGTATTTATCTTTTGAAAATGTAAACTGTTCAAATGTGTATCTTTAATTGGTCGCCGCTATTTATTTTTCCCCAGACACGGTTAAAAATAATGATATAGATTCACCCGGTCACAGCATTAGGTACACCTGCACACTCACCAATTGATTCAGACTGCGCATAAAAAAGGTGTTTTAGCAACATTTATGTCGCAAATCTATGTTATTATGCACATGCCATGAATATGTGAAAATAATACTTCATTGTACATTTTTTGGAGGGACTGGGAACTAGTGCTGGGCGATATATCGATATACACGATATATTGCGGATTTGTCTCTGTGCGATATAGAAAATGACTATCGTGATATTCGAGTAGAGGTTCTCACGCAGTTGCTTATAGCTGCGGGCATTACACTACAGCAGGGGTGCCCACACTTTTTCTGCAGGCGGGCTACTTTTCAATTGACCAACTCGAGGGGATCTAGCTCATTTATATATATCATTTATATTTATTTATGAAAGAGACATTTTTGTAAACAAGTTAAATGTGTTTAATGATAATAAAAGCATGTGTAACACATATAGATGTCTTTCTTTCACAAAGACAATAATATAAGTTGGTGTATTACCTGATTCTGATGACTTGCATTGATTGGAATCAGACAGTAATGATGATAACGCCCACATTTTCAAATGGAGGAGAAAAAAAGTTGTCCTTTCTGTACAATACCACATGAAAGTGGTTGGTTTTTGGCATCTAATTCATCCAGCTTCCATACACGTTACAAGAAAAACATTGGCGGCAAATTCCGTAGCTTGCTTGATTGACATTCACGGCACCCGAGGGTCTTGTGAGATGACGCTGGCTGCTGCCAGTTCATTATTATGAAAAAATGACAGAGAGGAAGGCGAGAAACACTTTTTATTTCAACAGACTTTCGCGCCGTCCCTTCCGTCAAAACTCTAAAGGCCGACTGCACATTTCCTATCATCACAATAAAAGCCCTGCTTCATGCTGCCTGCGCTAACAAAATAAGAGTCTCGGAAAGCTTTCTGAGGGATCGCTTGTGCACGCCAGCTTTCCGAGACTCTATATTTAGTTAGCGCGGGCAGCATGAAGCAGGGCTTTTATTGTGAAATAGCAAATGTGCAGTCGGCCTTTAGAGTTTTGACGGAAGGTACGGCGCGAGAGTCTGTTGAAATAAAAAGTGTTTCTCGCCTTCCTCTCGGTCATATTTTCATAATAATGATCTTGCAGCAGCCAGCGTCATCTCACAAGACCCTCCGGTACCGTGAATGTCATTTAAGTGACGTCTTGGTGAAGATTGATGATCATTAATTTTTCGGTCTATTTTTTTTAAAAGCCTGGCTGGAGATCGACTGACACACACCCCGCGGTCGACTGGTAGCTCGCGATCGACGTAATGGGCACCCCTGCTCTACAGGCTCTTCTCGCTCTTTCCTGTCCCTCCTTCTCACGGACAGCAAGCGCACCTTCTTACATATGTCACATACAACGTCATACGCCCTCGCGGAGCAGAGAGGTAACGCTAGCTGCACGTAAGCAATGATAATACGGACCTTTGATACCTCAGGCGGAGCCATGCGAGTGGTAATACGAGAGAAAGAAGGTGCGAATGAAGGAAGAATTAATTCCCAAGAAAAACAGCAGGGGGTCCATCGTCTGGCGGTGGTTTGGCTTCAAGAGGGAATATGTCGAACAGACAAACGTAATTTGTCAAAAGTGGGCCAAAAGTGTTGCTACAAAAAGTAGCATTACAGCTAACATGTAGCATTATTTGAAAAGGCACCTGTTAGAGAATGAAGAGTGCTTGCTCTGCATGTCAACATCTGCACCAAGAAAATGCCGAGGCAAACATTTCCACATCAACACCGTATGAAGAAAAAAAAGTCAACAACATAATTAAATGAGGTCCGTGGTAACCTACCACATAGCAAAACACGAATACTATTTGATTTCCTATTATGCAACTCATTTTTATTTGACAGTTATGGAAATATCTTGTGTGACATCATGCACAAAAGTGCACTCATAGCTTGTTTTAAAATGTCGCTGACAATCTTGCACTTTCTGTTTTGGAAATGACATGAATGTTTGTGCCACTGCTTAATAACTGTTTAATAAATACAGGTTTGGTCATTTGACTTAATTGTGATTTCCCTCACTGCATGAATGTTTAAAATGAGCATATACAGTGGGGCAAAAAAGTATTTAGTCAGCCACCGATTGTGCAAGTTCTCCCACTTAAAATGATGACAGAGGTCTGTAATTTTCATCATAGATACACTTCAACTGTGAGAGACAGAATGTGGAAAAAAATCCAGGAATTCACATTGTAAGAATTTTCCAGAATTTATTTGTAAATTATGGTGGAAAATAAGTATTTGGTCAACCATTCAAAGCTCTCATTGATGGAAGGAGGTTTTGGCTCAAAATCTCACGATACATGGCCCCATTCATTCTTTCCTTAACATGGATCAATCGTCCTGTCCCCTTAGCAGAAAAACAGCCCTAAAGCATGATGTTTCCACCCCCATGTTTCACAGTAGGTGTGGTGTTCCTGGGATGCAACTCAGTATTTTTCTTCCTCCAAACACGACGAGTTGAGTTTATACCAAAAAGTTCTGTTTTGGTTTCCTCTGACAACATGACATTCTCCCAATCCCCTGCTGTATCATCCATGTATCCATTTTGGTATCAACTCAACTCGTCGTGTTTGGAGGAAGAAGAATACTGAGTTGCATCCCAAGAACACCATACCTACTGTGAAGCATGGGGGTGGAAACATCATGCTTTGGGGCTGTTTTTCTGCTAAGGGGACAGGACGATTGATCCGTCTTAAGGAAAGAATGAATGGGGCCATGTATCGTGAGATTTTGAGCCAAAACCTCCTTCCATCAGTGAGAGCTTTGAATGGTTGACCAAATATTTATTTTCCACCATAATTTACAAATAAATTCTTTAAAATTCCTATAATGTGAATTCCTGGATTTTTTTTTTCACATTCTGTCTCTCACAGTTGAAAAAGAGGCCATATCTCCCAGCCCTTCTGGGCACTCTAAATAACAATAAATAAGAACTTCCACCTCGCTGTGACGTCACCAATGCAGCCAGATATCAAAACCTCGCTGAAAAAGGCATTCAAAACTGCTTGCAAGCTCACGGTAAAAAGCATGATCCTTATAATTTGACAAAACTCATCATTAGGTCCCCTTAAATGAGTTGGTGGGCGAATACACGGGGAGAGTTCTCTAGCTAGAGGTGGGTCAAATATATGGTATCAAATCCACTGAGTAAATAAACGCTGTATCTAGCTTTTGTGTAACTCTTGCATAACATGACGTGTGTTGGTGGATGCAATAATAAACATATTCCCAGCTGTCAATCCAAAGTAAGCATTATTTTCTTCATAAAGACAGACCGTTTGATGCAACTGTTGTCCCAGTTTTTAATATCCTTTTTTGTCTTTGCGCTCAGTTTCTCACTTTGTTATTTTGCCTCAGCATGTTTGTCTCAGGAGAGTTGAACTAATTTCAGGAGCAAAAAAAAAAAAAACTGATTATCTGATGCAAACTCTTTACCTTCCAGACAAAAATATCGATGTAGAACACACGAAAAATGTATTGATGCTCATTTTCAGCCTTGGAAGCAAATCAACTACCAGGCTGCTAATTATTCCTTATCTTTGCAGGGGAACAAACTTGACAACGGGAAATGCTGAGCGGGCGATCCCTAAAACACAAGGAGTAAAAGAATGTGCGGAGCATAATTAGCTTCCCCCTTTGTAGGGATTTAGTGGACGACAAATGAAAGTAAGAAGCTAGGAAGACAGATAAGGAAGATCCAGACAAGGTTTCATTGGAGATGTGTTTGTGCTGCAAAGACTGAAACATGCTTGCGGTTTTGTTTTTAACAAGCAGTGCCATTATAGAAAAAATAAAAAGCAGGCAGACTCCATTCAGCAATTTCAGCATTCGGTACAAAGTATAGACCCCATCGCTTTTTCACTGCCTTTAAAATTGAATGCCAGTCAATGCAAGGGGGAAAGTGTAGTTTTAACCTCCACCCACCTTTGCCTCACTGGAGACTAAATGTTGGGAAAATAATGTTATTTTACCATTAACTATACAATGGGGGGGGATGAAAGTTTTATTTTTTTGCTGGTATGTAATAAATACAATACTTACAGCAGGGGTCACCAACCTTTTTGAAACGAAACCAAGAGCTACTTTTTGGGTACTGATTAATGCGAAGGGCTACCAGTTTGATACACACTTAAAAAAAAAGCCAGAAATAGCCAATTTGCTCAATTTACCTTCAATATAATATATATATATATCAATCAATCAATTAATCAATCAATCAATGTTTACTTATATAGCCCTAAATCACTAGTGTCTCAAAGGGCTGCACAAACCACTACGACATCCTCGGTAGGCCCACATAAGGGCAAGGAAAACTCACACCCAGTGGGACGTCGGTGACAATGATGACTATGAGAACCTTGGAGAGGAGGAAAGCAATGGATGTCGAGCGGGTCTAACATGATACTGTGAAAGTTCAATCCATAATGGATCCAACACAGTCGCAAGAGTCCAGTCCAAAGCGGATCCAACACAGCAGCGAGAGTCCCGTTCACAGTGGAGCCAGCAGGAAACCATCCCAAGCGGAGGCGGATCAGCAGAGCAGAGATGTCCCCAGCCGATACACAGGCAAGCAGTACATGGCCACCGGATCGGACCGGACCCCCTCCACAAGGGAGAGTGGGACATAGGAGAAAAAGAAAACAAACGGCAGATCAACTGGTTTAAAAAGGGAGTCTATTTAAAGGCTAGAGTATACAAATGAGTTTTAAGGTGAGACTTAAATGCTTCTACTGAGGTGGCATCTCGAACTTTTACCGGGAGGGCATTCCAGAGTACTGGAGCCCGAACGGAAAACGCTCTATAGCCCGCAGACTTTTTTTGGGCTTTGGGAATCACTAATAAGCCGGAGTCCTTTGAACGCAGATTTCTTGCCGGGACATATGGTACAATACAATCGCCAAGATAGGATGAAGCTAGACCGTGTAGTATTTTATACGTAAGTAGTAAAACCTTAAAGTCACATCTTAAGTGCACAGGAAGCCAGTGCAGGTGAGCCAGTACAGGCGTAATGTGATCAAACTTTCTTGTTCTTGTCAAAAGTCTAGCAGCCGCATTTTGTACCAACTCTAATCTTTTAATGCTAGACATGGGGAGACCCGAAAATAATACGTTACAGTAATCGAGACGAGACGTAACAAACGCATGGATAATGATCTCAGCGTCTTTAGTGGACAGAATGGAGCGAATTTTAGCGATATTACGGAGATGAAAGAAGGCCGTTTTAGTAACGCTTTTAATGTGTGCCTCAAAGGAGAGAGTTGGGTCGAAGATAACACCCAGATTCTTTACCGTGTCGCCTTGTTTAATTGTTTGGTTGTCAAATGTTAGAGTTGTATCATTAAATAGAGGTCGGTGTCTAGCAGGACCGATAATCAGCATTTCCGTTTTTTTGGCGTTGAGTTGCAAAAAGTTAGCGGACATCCATTGTTTGATTTATTTAAGACACGCCTCCAGCTGACTACAATCCGGCGTGTTGGTCAGCTTTAGGGGCATGTAGAGTTGGGTGTCATCAGCATAACAGTGAAAGCTAATACCGTATTTGCGTATGATGTCACCTAGTGGCAGCATGTAGATGCTGAAGAGTGCAGGGCCAAGGACCGAACCCTGGGGAACTCCACACGTTACCTTAACGTAGTCCGAAGTCACATTGTTTTATATATATATATATATATATATATATATATATATATATAATAAAATGGGTATTTCTGTCCGTCAATCCATCGTACATTTTTTTTCCATTTACGGAAGGTTTTTTGTAGAGAATAAATTATGAAAAAAACACTTAATTGAATGGTTTAAAAGAAGAGAAAAGACGAAAAAAATGAAAATTAAATTTTGAAACATAGTTTATCTTCAATATTTGACTCTTTAAAATTCAAAATTCAACCGAAAAAAAGAAGAGAAAAACTAGCTAATTTGAATCTTTTTGAAAAATAAAAAAAGAATTTATGGATCATCATTAGTAATTTTTCCTGATTAAGATTAATTTTAGAATTTTGATGACATGTTTTAATTAGGTTAAAATCCAATCTGCATTTTGTTAGAATATATAACAAATTAGACCAAGCTATATTTCTAAGAAAGACAAATCATTATTTCTTCTAGATTTTCTAGAACAAAAATTTTAAAAGAAATTCAAAAGACTTTGAAATAAGATTTAAATTTGATTCTAAAGATTTTTTAGATTTGCCAGAATAATTTTTTTGAATTTTAATCATAAGTTTGAAGAAAAATATCACAAATATTCTTCGTCGAAAAAAACAGAAGCTAAAATGAAGAATTAAATTAAAATGTATTTATTATTCTTTACAACAACAACAACAAATTGTCAGGAAAGAAGAGGAAGGAATTTAAAAGGTAAAAAGGTATATGTGTTTAAAAAATCCTAAAATCATTTTTAAGGTTGTATTTTTTCTCTAAAATTGTCTTTCTGAAAGTTATAAGAAGCAAAGTACAAAAAATAAATGAATTTATTTAAACAAGTCTTAAAAATATTTTCTTGGAATTTCAAATTCTCTTTGAGTTTTGTCTCTCTTAGAATTAAAAATGTCGAGCAAAGCAAGACCAGCTTACTAGTAAATAAATAAAATTTAAAAAATAGAGGCAGCTCACTTGTAAGTGCTGCTATTTGAGCTATTTTTAGAACAGGCCAGCGGGCGACTCATCTGGTCCTTACGGGCTACCTGGTGCCCGCGGGCACCGCGTTGGTGACCCCTGACTTACAGTATAACGTTTTTAAGGCACAGCAAAAGACTACAATCAGCTTAATGGCAAAGACTACTTCCTGACTAGGCAACACAGTATACCAGGGGTCGGCAACCTTTGCCACATAGAGTCATTTTGACCTGTTTCACAAAATAAGGAAAACTATTTTAAACTATTGAAATATAAAATGAAACAACACAGCGTACAAAGTTTTTTTTTTGCTTTGTGCTATGTATTAACCAGACATGCGACCCGCAACTTAATATGAAAATTGTATACTAGTGCGGCCGGCGATATATAAATATATATAAATATATAAATGACGAGAACCAGCAATTCCATCCTACTTGTATTTCTTTCTTTAATTTTTAGTCATTCACATTGACATCTCACTGGGGTGGGAGTTTTTCCTTGCCTTTATGTGGGATCTTAACCGAGATTGTCGCTGTGGCTTGAGCAGCCCTTTGAGACACTTGTGATTTAGGGCTTTATAAATAAACATTGATTGATTGATCGATTGATAGTACTGGGGTTGTATCAATACCAAAACCAAAAAAGTACCGGTACCAAAATGTATTTCAATACTTTGATACTTTTCGAACTAAAGGGGACCACAGAAAAATGGCATTATTGGCTTGATTTTAACAAAAAAAATCTTACGGTACATTAAACGTACACTTTTTAGAAGCGGTATAGTACCGAATATGATTCATTAGTAACGCAGTAATATACTAGTACCGGTATACCGTACAACCCTAGATTTTACGCTGCCGAACATGCTCCTCTGTTTGTAAAACCAGCAATGTTATGATGTGACGACACGCCGTCATGTCCGTTCAAAAAAAAAAAATTAACGGGGAACCGGTACCTTTCAAACAGATTACAGTCTTGTTTTTGATTCATTAGTACCGCAATACTATACCAGTACCGGTATACCGTACAACCCTAATATACACATATACATAAATACAGAGGTGGGTAGAGTAGCCAGAAATTGTACTCAAGTAAGAGTACTGTTACTTTAGAGATTTATTACTCAAGTAAAAGTAAGGAGTAGTCACCCAAATATTTACTTGAGTAAAAGTAAAAAGTATGTTGTGAGTAACTGATGAGTAACCTGTTCGTTTAATGATTCCAGCAACAAATAATGCACAAAAACATAAAAATAGCAATGAGCAAATTCAGAGCCAGGAATATCTCTTAAGAAACTAAAACAATATTATATATTAAATAATAATACATTAAAATAAAAAAAATAAGGCAAATTGAGCCACAGTAACTTAACAGCACCATAGGCTCAGTAGGCATTGATTTATTGATTGAAACTTGTATTAGTAGATTGCACAGTACAGTACATATTCCTTACAATTGACCACTAAATGGTAACACCCCAATAAGTTTTTCCACGTTTATCAATTCCTTAATAAATGACCAAGTCAAGGTGATCTACCTCATATATACATATACATACACACACATCATATATATATATATATATATATATATATATATATATATATATATATATATATATATATATATATATATATATATTTATATATATATATATATATATACAGTATATAATTTATATTTATTTATTTTGCGGTTTTTGTTCACATGTTAAAGGTGTTTTAATGAATATACATGCATGTTTAACATATAGATTCCTATCTTTAATGAAGACAAGAATATAAGTTGGTGTATTACCTGATTCTGATGACTTGTATTGATTGGAATCAGACAGTAGTGCTGATAACGTCCCGGTTTTCAAATGGAGGAGAAAAAAAGTTCCTCCTTCCTGTCTAATACCACATGAAAGTCACTGGTTTTTGGCATCTTATATGTCCAACTTCCATATTCGTTTTTATACACTTTAAAAGAAATATATTGGCGGCAAACTCCGTAGCTTGCTAGTTTGTTTGCGCTGGCTTTCGGAGACTCTTATTTTGTTAGCGCAGGCGCGATGGAGCGGCGCTTTTATTGTGAAGACAGGAACAGGGCGATCAGTCTTTAGGCTTTTGACGGAAAGTACGGTTGAAATAAAAAGTGTCTTTTTTCTTTTACACTTTTGATTGATTAGTTGATTGATGGAAACTTTTATTAGTAGATTGCACAGTACAGTACATATTCTGTACAGTTGACCACTAAATGGTAACACCCCAATAAGTTTTTCAACATGTCGGGTCTACGTGTGACGGTCACGTGACCACCTGGCTCTGTTTGATTGGTCCAACGTCACCAGTGACTGCATGTGATTGGTGAAACGCAAGCATGCGTAGTTCCTACTTTGAATGCGTGTCTGACAAAATCAAAACAAACAAAGCGTGCATTAAGAGATCGATAAAAAAAAAAAAGTAGCGAGTAGCGACCTGATTGCAGATAAATGGACCGGAGTAAAAGTAGCGTTTCTTCTCTATAAATATACTCAAGTAAAAGTAAAAGTATGTTGCATAAAAACTACTCTTAGAAGTACAATTTCTCCCAAAAGTTACTCAAGTAGATGTAACGGAGTAAATGTAGCGCGTTACTACCCACCTCTGCATAAATACATACACACACCGAGTAACAGTAAAAAGCAATCCAAAAGCCCACAATAAAGGAGAGAGCTGTCCTATATTTCCACCAAAGCCCTGCAGAGCATCAAAGCCACTTTGTTGAGGCTGTTAATGGCGCTGATGATTGTCCATGCCAGGTGTTCAGGCGCCGCCAAAAAAATGAGAGATGGGGGAATAAAAACATCAAAATCTTGCAGTCAAACACTGCCTTTGCAGAAACAATACCCGTACAAAATTAATTTTCAATATTTTAAATGGTATTGGAAGTCAGTACACCAGAGAAGAGCAAAAAAATTAATACAACCAAAAATCCCATTCAAGAATAATTGCCATCTTCAATATGGTTTCGGTAAATAACCACTCTGCTTGGCCCCCTGAGGGGTAGAGCGCAATTAAAGAAGCACTCACTAGTCCTCGATAACATAAAAAAGAGACGACTTTAATGACTAGCAGCACACAGAGAAGCCGGGATGCTTATTTAGTGGCTTTATGTTAATAGGGGGTTATTTTGTTTACGTGCTTTCAAGTCCACAACAAGGCTTTATTTTTTTTTCCCCTCCATCCTTTACAGCTCCTGCTAAAATGAACACCAGTGGTACGAGTCAAATGCGGTCTTTTTTGCCACCGCGTCACGCCACAACAAGCGGGATCGCCAGGTTGGTTGTTACACCTCCGCAGTGGTCGGATTTCGAGACAGGCAGGTAATTGTTGCAAAAGGTTACAGTAGCGGGACGTTGAGCAAGCGCAGTGTTGACAGGTTGTGGTGTGGAGAGTCAAAATAAGCTGGAACCAGCAATGAAACGTGCCAAAAGTCTAGGATTACACCACTTAAATCGATTAATCGCCATACATGCTCCATTTAATGTCTCTATTCAATTCACCAGGTGCGTGGTTTACAAAAACAACTGCCTCACAAGTATCCATCCATCCATTTTCTACCGCTTATTCCCTTTCGGGGTCGCGGGGGGCGCTGGCGCCTATCTCAGCTACAATCGGGCGGAAGGCGGGGTACACCCTGGACAAGTCGCCACCTCATTGCAGGGCCAACACAGATAGACAGACAACATTCACACTCACATTCACACACTAGGGCCAATTTAGTGTTGCCAATCAACCTTATCCCCAGGTGCATGTCTTTGGAAGTGGGAGGGAACCCACGCATTCACGGGGAGGACATGCAAACTCCACACAGAAAGATCCCGAGCCTGGATTTGAACCCAGGACTGCAGGAACTTCATATTGTGAGGCAGACGCACTAACCCCTCTGCCACCGTGAAGCCTCACAAGCACCACGTACAAAATATTGGCATTAACAACTGTGACTGTAGGCAACCTTCTGATTTAATTTTTTTAAATCAATGCATTAATATGTCAGTAGCTCAGCTGCCAACTGTACATGTGGTACATCTAATGCATGGGTGTCAAACTCTGGCCCGTGGGCCAAATTTGGCCCGCCGTGTGATTTAATTTGGCCCTTGAGGTAATATCAAATTAAGATTAGAACTGGCCCGCTGGTATTACACAGGGGGCGGTGCCGCTGTAACAATGCATTTGCCAACCCTCCCCAATTTCACCGCCGCTCCCGTAAATCTCCCCGGGGCAACAATTCTTCCGAATTTCTCCCGATTTCCACTCGGACAACAATATTGGGGGCGTGCTTCGAAGGCACTGCCTTTAGCGTCCTCTACAACCTGTTGTCACGTCCGCTTTTCCGCCATAGGAACAATGCGCCGGCCCAGTCACATAATATCTTCCGCTTTAACACACACGAATGAATGCAAGGCATACTTGGTCGACTTTAACACCGTTACAAATATGCGCCACACTGTGAAACCACACCAAACAAGAATGACAAACACATTTCGGGACAACATCTGCACCGTAACACACGTCATACCCAGAACCCCTTGCAGCACCAACTCTTCCGGGATACTATAATATACACCCCCGCTACCACCAAACCTGCCCCCCCCCCCTCCAATTTCTATTTAAATTTTATTTGATATGCCATTGATAGTTTTAAATCATTATTGATAGGTTGATTGGAAACACAAAATTGGCCCTAGTGTGCATGTTGTCTCTCTATCTGTGTTGGCCCTGTACACTGCCTTCCGCCCGAATGCAGCTGATATAGGCTGCAGCGACCCCGGAAGGGACAAGCGGTAAAAAATGGATGGCTGGATGGATAATTTGAAACTCGACTTTGCATGTCACTATAAAGTTCTATAAGCCTTGCTTGTTCAATGTTCAATGCAAAACTTTTTTGGGATCCCTCTAAAAAGGTTCATTTGTTCAACCTTGGCCCGTGGCTTTGTTCCATTTTAAATTTTGGCCCACTCTGTATTTGAGTTTGACACCCCTGATCTAATGGATTCTTGATTAGAAATTGAAGGTAACAAAGATTTATCGGTATGACAACAAAACACAAGGTTGATTTCTGCGGATGTTGTCAAAGTTTGTTGTTGACGAACCCCAAGATGCAGAGGACGAGGCAGGTATTTTGTAAGTAAACATGATTGAATTAAAATACTAAGACAAAACCAAACAAAGGGTACAAACAAAAAGCACGCACGTGGGCGGATAAACTAAGAGAGCTAGCATAGGAGCTAGAAAACAAAAAGGAACTTTAGCATGGAAAACAGAAGTCATACTTGTACTTAGAAAACAAAACAGAAGCAGGGAACAAAAGACAGTAAGCTAAAAACCGCTATCAAACATAGCTTACAGCAACGCTGCATTGACACATCAAGATAAATGATAAATGGGTTGTACTTGTATAGCGCTTTTCTACCTTCAAGGTACTCAAAGCGCTTTGACACTACTTCCACATTTACCCATTCACACACACATTCACACACTGATGGAGGGAGCTGCCATGCAAGGCGCTAACCAGCACCCATCAGGAGCAAGGGTGAAGTGTCTCACTAAAGACACAATGGACATGACGAGGTTTGTACTTGGTGGGAATTGAACCAGGGACGCCACGCCGTCCCTGATACGACACGACAGGTTGCAAAGACAAGTGCGACATATGGCAACGACAATAATCCAGCGACTGACTCAAGACAAAGCAGGTACAAATAGGAGCGGGCTGATTGACAACAGGTGTGGCCAGGTGAGGGAAAACAGCACACAGGGAGACAAACAGGAAGCTGAACCAAAATAAGAGCGCTGACAGTAACTAAGGACAGGAAATACTAAACACACAGAGGAAAAACTAAAACACAAACTGTCAGTGGCAAGCCTTACAGATGTTTCCGGAAACTAGGAACATCTCTGTTGTCCAGGTCACCATATTGCTACAATGGTCCATAGTTTCCGTCAAATTTTGGTTATTTTCAGTAAAGCAAAGTTTAGTGTGGAAGACGTTAACTTGAAGTAGTCTTGTCCTGATACAGGTACCAAAATTATATCGATACTTGACGGTAGGGCTGGTGATATTGCCTTTTTATAATACCGCGATATGTTTAGGCCATATCGCGATATACTTCTCGGTATTTTGCCTTAGCCTTGAATGAACACTTGATGCATATAATCACAGCAGTATGATGATTCTATGTGTCTACTTTAAAACATTCTTGTTCATACCGCACTAATATATGCTACTTTTAAACTTTAACGCAGAGAAGGAAATCACAACTTAGTCAATTTACCAAAACTGTATTTATTAAAGTTATTAGCAGGTGACTTTTCAAATGATGCTACATATTAGCGGTACTGCTACTTTTGGTAGCAACGCTTGTGCCCCACACATGACAAATTAAAGACATATTCCCGCTTGAAGCCGAACCACCGCCAGACGATGGACCCCCGGCTGTATTTCTTGGGAATTAGTTTTTCCTTCATTTGTTACCAGATTCGCACCTTCTTTCTCTCGCGACAACCCGCTAGCATCACAGCTAACCTTAGCCACGCCGCTACCTCTCTGCTGGGCGAGGGCGTATACGTATGACGTGACAGTAAGTGACGTATGTAAGAATGTGCGGCTGCTTGTCCATGAGAAGGAGACACGGGAAAGAGCGAGGAGAGCCTGTAGTGCAGGGGCGCTCACACTTTTTCTGCAGGCGAGCTACTTTTCAATTGACCAAGTCGAGGAGATCTACCTCATTCCTATTTATAATTTATATTTATTTATTTATGAAAGAGACATTTTTGTTAACAAGTTAATGGTGTTTAATGATAATACAAGCATGTTTAACACACATAGATTCCTTTCTTTCATGAAGACAAGAATATAAGTTGGTGTATTACCTGATTCTGATGACTTGCATTGATTGGAATTAGACAGTGGTGCTGATAACGTCCGCATTTTCAAACGGAGGAAAAAAATTCCTCCTTTCTGTCCAATACCACATGAAAGTGGTTGGATTTGGCATCTCATTTGTCCAACTTGCATACTGGTTTTTAAACACTTTGTTATGAGAGTAGCATATGTGTGTGGCCCTTTAATGTCTGGCAGCAGGTGAGTGACGTCAGTGAGTGTGCGGGTGGGCAAGCAAGTGAGAAAGCGGTCGCTGAGGGCGGGGGAGAAAGACATTGGCATCAAACTCCGTAGCTTGCTAGCTTGTGCACACTAGCTTTCTGAGACTCTTATTTTGTTAGCACAGGCAGGATGAAACAGGTCTTTTATGGTGAAGACAGGAAGTGTGCAGTCGGTCTTTAGAGTTTTGACAGTAGGTACGGAGTCTCTAGAAATAAAATGTGTTTCTCTGCGTCCGCCCTGTTAGTGATTTTTTTTTCTTAAATATGAGCTCGCAGCAGCCAGCGTCATCTCACAAGATCCTCGGGTGCAGAGAATGTCAAACAACTGACGAAAGTGAAGTCTTGGTATGATTGATGATTGCTCATTTTTATGTCTATTTTTTAATGCCTGGCTTGAGATCGACTGACACACCCTCCGAGATCGACCAGTCGATCGCGATTGACGTAATGGGCACCCCTGCTGTAGTGTAATGCCCACAGCTAAAAACAACTGCGTGAGAACATCTACTCGAATATCATGATATAGTCATTTTCTATATCGCACAGAGACAAACCCGCGATATATCACGTATATCGCCCAGCCCTACTTTACAATAATTTTTGGCATTATTGGCTTTATGTTAACAAAAAATCTTAGCGTCTGCCTCACAATACGAAGGTCCTGCAGTCCTGGGTTCAAATCCAGGCTCGGGAACTTTCTGTGTGGAGTTTGCATGTTCTCCCCGTGAATGCGTGGGTTCCCTCCGGGTACTCCGGCTTCCTCCCACCTCCAAAGACATGCACCTGGGGATAGGTTGATTGGCAACACTAAATTGGCCCTAGTGTGTGAATGTGAGTGTGAATGTTGTCTGTGTTGGCCCTGTGATGAGGTGGCGACTTGTCCAGGGTGTACCCCGCCTTCCGCCCGATTGTAGCTGAGATAGGCGCCGGCGCCCCCCGCGACCCCAAAAGGGAATAAGCGGTAAAAAATGGATGGATGGATGGATGGTACATACAAGACAACTTGTCTTTTAGTAGTAAGTAAACAAACAAAGGCTCCTAATTGAACTGCTGACTATTGTGTCATTTTACATTCTATTATTATTTTGTCAGTTATTAATGACAATTGGCAGAAAATTAATTATTAATCTACTTGTTCATTTACTGTTAATATCTGCTTACTTTCTCTCAACATATTCTATCTACACTTCTGTTAAAATGTATTAACTTATTCTTCTGTTGTTTGATACCACACATTTGGGTATCAATCCGATACCAAGTCGTCACAGGATCATACATTGGTCATGTTCAAAGTCCTGCTTTTATCCATCCATCCATTTCCAACCGCTGGTCCCTTTTGGGGTCGCGGTGGGTGCTGGAGCCTATCTCAGCTGCATTCGGGCGGAAGGCGGGATACACCCTGGACAAGTCGCCACCTTATCGCAGGGCCAACACAGATAGACAGACAACATTCAAACTAGCATTCACACACTAGGGACCATTTAGTGTTGCCAATCAACCTATCCCCAGGTGCATGTCTTTGGAAGTGGGAGGAAGCCGGAGTACCCGGAGGGAACCCACGCATTCACGGGGAGAACATGCAAACTCCACACAGAAAAATCCCAAGCCCGGGCTCGAACCCAGGACTACTAACCCCTGTGCGTGTCATTTTCCATTCTGTTATTTTGTCAAAATTATTAAAGACAAGTGGTAGAAAATGAATTATTAATCTACTTGTTCATTTACTGTTAATATCTGCTTAGTTTCTCTTTCAACATGTTCTATCTACACTTCTGTTCAAATGTAATAATCACTTATTCTGCTGTTGTTTGATACTTTACATTAGTTTTGGATGATACCACACATTTGGGTATCTATCTGATACCAAGTCGTTACAGGATCATACATTGGTCATATTCAAAGTCCTCATGTGTCTAAATATAATATACATTTCTAAAAACCGGAAGAAGATGTTGTGGTGCCAAAAAATAGACGTAATCATCGACTAGACACGGACCAGTACTTTTCAAAGGCCCAAAAGTGGCAAATGTGATTAATTAGTATCGCGGTACTATACTAATATCGGTATACCGTACAACCCTAACAGCAACAAATCAGTATTTCTACGCAGCACGCTAACCAGACAACCATAATTGTGGTGAAGCCACAATGTCAAAGAGATGCATTAGAGCATGGGTGTCAAACTCTGGACCGCGGGCCAAATTTGGCCCTGGAGGCAATATCAAATTAACATTAGAGCTGGCACGCCGGTATTATACAGGGAGGATGCCGCTGTACCACCGCATTCACCGCTAATGCTCATACTTGCCAACCCTCCCAATTTTCCCAGGAAACTCCCGAAAATCTTCCTGGGCAACCAGTCTCGTGAAATTCCCCAATTTCCACCCGGACAACAATATTGGGGGCAATGCCTTTAAAGTTCTCTACAACCCGTCGTCACGTCCGCTTATCCTCCATACAAACAGCGTGCCGGCCAAGCCTCATGATATAAGCAGCTTGTACACACTCATAAGTGAATGCAACGCATACTTAGTCAACAGCCATACAGGTCACACTGAGGGTGGCCGTATAAACAACTTTAACACTGTTACATATATGCGCCACACTGTGAACCCACACCAAACAAGAATGACAAACACATTTCGGGAGAACATCCGCACCGTAACACAACAGAACAAATACCCAGAACTAACTCTTCCGGGACGCTACAATACACGCTACCACCTAAAAGGTTCATTTGTTCAACATTGGCCCGCGGCTTTGTTCAGTTTTAAATGTTGGCCCTCTCTGTATTTGAGTTTGACACCCCTGGATTAGAGGAATGTTTGTAGTGTTGTCACATCAAAAAGCATCAACTTGAACAAAACAACCGACCGTTATTAGAAATGTGCGCACAGTCAACTCCCCACTGTCTCACACAAAGCTTTCAGAGAGTTCAAGTAATTATTTCACTCTTGTTTACCTGCGCATTTCCACCACCGACTTTTTTTTCTTGCGTTCCTTCTTTGTGAACTTGCTCAACTTGCTATGAGATTTACGGCAGCTGTTAAATGTCTGGATGACAAGAGGCTGACAGATGCCTGACACGGTGCCAAACCCTGGGATGTGCAACACGAGTCAAGCACAAACATCACGTCCTTGATCAGGCAGTCAGACCTGCACATAGACTCTCATCACCACTCACTTGGGAGGTAGTTTGTGAGCTGATGTTTGGCTTTTTCTAAAGTGGACGCGAAAATAGAAAATCCGGTGTGACGGACAAGACATTACTGGGTTCGGTGATGAGGTTGGAGAGGATCTAGCAAAATAGTTACTTGTTGCCAAAGTATTTTTGTATGGTTGTTTATTCAACTAAAAAGACTACATTGACCTAGGTCTAAGCGATATATCGATATACTCGAAATATCGCGGGTTTGTGATATTCATCATTGTCACCGACGTCCCACTGGGTGTGAGTTTTCCTTGCCCTTATGTGGGCCTACCGAGGATGTCGTAGTGGTTTGTGCAGCCCTTTGAGACACTAGTGATTTAGGGCTATATAAGTAAACATTGATTGATTGATTGATATAGAAAATGACTATATTGTGATATTCGAGCATACCTGTACGTTCTCACGCAGTTGCTTTTAAGTGCGGGCATTACGCTATATAGCAGGGGTTACCGACCTTTTTGAAACTAAGAGCTACTTCTTGGGTACTGATTAATGCAAAGGGCTACCAGTTTGATACACACTTAAATACATTGGCAGAAATAGCCAATTTGCTCAATTTACCTGTAATTTACATACATCCATATATATATATATATATATATATATATATATATATATATATATATATATATATATATATATAGGTCCTGCTAGACACCGAACTCTATTTAATAATACAACTCTAACATTTGACAACCAAACAATTAAACAAGGCGACACGGTAAAGAATCTGGGTATTATCTTCGACCCAACTCTCTCCTTTGAGGCACACATTAAAAGCGTTACTAAAACGGCCTTCTTTCATCTCCGTAATATCGCTAAAATACGCTCCATTCTGTCCACTAAAGACGCTGAGATCATTATCCATGCGTTTGTTACGTCTCGCCTCGACTACTGTAACGTATTATTTTCGGGTCTCCCCATGTCTAGCATTAAAAGATTACAGTTGGTACAAAATGCGGCTGCTGGACTTTTGACAAGAACAAGAAAGTTTGATCACATTACGCCTGTACTGGCTCACCTGCACTGGCTTCCTGTGCACTTAAGATGTGACTTTAAGGTTTTACTACTTACGTATAAAATACTACACGGTCTAGCTCCATCCTATCTTGCAGATTGTATTGTACCATATGTCCCGGCAAGAAATCTGCGTTCAAAGGACTCCGGCTTATTAGTGATTCCCAAAGCCCAAAAAAAGTCTGCGGGCTATAGAGCGTTTTCATTTCGGGCTCCAGTACTCTGGAATGCCCTCCCGGTAACAGTTCGAGATGCCACCTCAGTAGAAGCATTTAAGTCTCACCTTAAAACTCATTTGTATACTCTAGCCTTTACATAGACTCCCTTTTTAGACCAGTTGATCTGCCGTTTCTTTTCTTTTTCTTCTATGTCCCACTCTCCCTTGTGGAGGGGGTCCGGTCCGATCCGGTGGCCATGTACTGCTTGCCTGTGTATCGGCTGGGGACATCTCTGCGCTGCTGATCCGCCTCCGCTTGGGATGGTTTCCCGCTGGCTCCGCTGTGAACGGGAGTCTCGCTGCTGTGTTGGATCCGCTTTGGACTGGACTCTCGCGACTGTGTTGGATCCATTATAGATTGAACTTTCACAGTATCATGTTAGACCCGCTAAACATCCATTGCTTTCCTCCTCTCCAAGGTTCTCATAGTCATCATTGTCACCGATGTCCCACTGGGTGTGAGTTTTCCTTGCCCTTATGTGGGCCTACCGAGGATGTCGTAGTGGTTTCTGCAGCCCTTTGAGACACTAGTGATTTAGGGCTATATAAGTAAACATTGATTGATTGATTGATATAAAAACGTGTATTTCTGTCTGTCATTCCGACGTACATTTTTTTTCCTTATACGGAAAGTTTTTTGTCCAGAATAAATGATGAAAAAAACACTTAAATGAACGGTTTAAAATAGGAAAAAACACGAAAAAAAAGAAAATTAATTTTTGAAACAGTTTATCTTCAATTTTGACTCTTTAAAATTCAAAATTCAACTGAAAAAAAGAAGAGAAAAACTAACTAATTCGAATCTTTTTGAAAAAAACTTAAAAAATAATTTATGGAACATCATTAGTATTTTTTCCTGATTAAGATTAATTTTAGAATTTTGATGATATGTTTTAATTAGGTTAACATCCAATCTGCACTTTGTTAGAATATAGAACCAATTGGACCAAGCTATATTTCTAACAAAGACAAATCATTATTTCTTCTAGATTTTCCAGAACAAAAATTTTAAAAGAAATCCAAAAGACTTTGAAATATATTTAAATTTGATTCTACGGATTTGCTAGATTTGCCAGAATAATTTTTGGGAATTTTAATCATAACAAGTTTGAAGAAATATTTCACAAATATTCTTCGTCAAAAAAACAGAAGCCAAATTGAAGAATTAAATTAAAATGTATTTATCATTCTTTGAAATAAAATGTTTTTTTTTACTTGAACATTGATTTAAATTATCAGGAAAGAGGACGAAGGAATTTAAAAAGGTAAAAAGGTATATGTGTTTAAAAATCCTAAAATCCTTTTTAAGGTTGTGTTTTTTTCTCTAAAATTGTCTTTCTGAAAGTTATAGGAAGCAAAGTAAAACAATAAATGAATGTATTTAAAGAAGTGAAGTCTTTAAAATATTTTCTTGGATTTTCAAATTCTATTTGAGTTTTGTCTTGCTTAGAATTAAAAATGTCCAGCAAAGCGAGACCAGCTTGCTATTAAATAAATAAAATTAAAGAAATAGAGGCAGCTCACTGGTAAGTGCTGCTATTTGAGCTATTTTTAGAACAGGCCAGCGGGCGACTCATCTGGTCCTTACGGGCGAAAGCGTTGCTACAAAAAGTAGCAGCACTGCTAATATGTAGCATCATTAGAAGAGTCACCTTCTATAGAATGAAGAGTGATTACTCCTCATGTCAACATCTTCGTTCGGTGCCACAGCAACCATTTCCAGATCAAAACCGTATGAAAAAAATAGTCAACAACAGAAGGAGATAAGGTCCGCAGGAACCTACTACATAGCGGAGGACATACACTATTTGATTTCCTATTATGCAGCTCATTTGTATTTGACCCTTATTGAAATATCTTGTGTGACATCATGCACAAAAGTGCACTTTATTTGTTTTAAACTATTGTAGTGGCGTTCTGTACAAAAAGGGCACTTTAATTTAGTGTTGTTTCGATATGTCATTTTAGTGACATCATGCACAAAAGTGCACTTTATTTGTTTTAAACTATTGTAGTGGCATTCTGTACAAAAAGTGCACTTTAATTTAGTGTTGTTTTGATATGTCATCTAAGTGACATCATGCACAAAAGTGCACTTTATTTGCTTTAAACTATTGTAGTGGCGTTCTGTACAAAAAGGGGCACTTTAATTTTGTGTTGTTTCGATATGTCATTTTAGTGACATCATGCACAAAAGTACACTTTATTTGTTTTAAACTATTGTAGTGGCGTTCTGTACAAAAAGGGCACTTTGATTTAGTGTTGTTTCGATATGTCATTTTAGTGACATCATGCACAAAAGTGCACTTTATTTGTTTTAAACTATTGTAGTGGCGTTCTGTACAAAAAGTGCACTTTAATTTAGTGTTGTTTTGATATGTCATCTTAGTGACATCATGCACAAAAGTGCACTTTATTTGTTTTAAACTATTGTAGTGGCGTTCTGTACAAAAAGGGCACCCTAATTTAGTGTTGTTTCGATATGTCATTTTAGTGACATCATGCACAAAAGTGCACTTTATTTGTTTTAAACTATTGTAGTGGCGTTCTGTACAAAAAGGGCACTTTAATTTAGTGTTGTTTTGATATGTCATCTTAGTGACATCATGCACAAAAGTACGCTTTATTTGTTTTAAACTATTGTAGTGGCGTTCTGTACAAAAAGTGCACTTTAATTTAGTGTTGTTACGATATGTCATCTTAGTGACATCTTGCACAAAAGTGCACTGTGTTTTAAACTATTGTAGTGGCGTTCTGTACAAAAAGGGCACTTTAGTGTTGTTTCGATATGTCATTTTAGTGACATCATGCACAAAAGTACACTTTATTTGTTTTAAACTATTGTAGTAGCGTTCTGTACAAAAAGTGCACTTTAATTTAGTGTTGTTTTGATATGTCATCTTAGTGACATCATGCACAAAAGTGCACTTTATTTATTTTAAACTATTGTAGTGGCGTTCTGTACAAAAAGTGCACTTCAATTTAGTGTTGTTTTGATAAGTCATCTTAGTGACATCATGCACAAAAATGCACGTTATTTGTTTTAAACTATTGTAGTGGCGTTCTGTACAAAAAGGGCACTTTAATTTAGTGTTGTTTCGATATGTCATTTTAGTGACATCATGCACAAAAGTGCACTTTATTTGTTTTAAACTATTGTAGTGGCGTTCTGTACAAAAAGTGCACTTTAATTTAGTGTTGTTTTGATATGTCATCTTAGTGACATCATGCACAAAAGTGCACTTTATTTGTTTTAAACTATTGTAGTGGCGTTCTGTAAAAAAAGGGCACTTTAGTGTTGTTTCGATATGTAATTTTAGTGACATCATGCACAAAAGTGCACTTTATTTGTTTTAAACTATTGTAGTGGCGTTCTGTACAAAAAGTGCACTTTAATATAGTGTTGTTTTGATATGTCATCTTAGTGACATGCACAAAAGTACACTTTATTTGTTTTAAACTATTGTAGTGGCGTTCTGTACAAAAAGTGCACTTTAATTTAGTGTTGTTTTGATATGTCATCTTAGTGACATCATGCACAAAAGTACACTTTATTTGTTTTAAACTATTGTAGTGGCGTTCTGTACAAAAAGGGCACTTTAATTTAGTGTTGTTTTGATATGTCATCTTAGTGACATCATGCACAAAAGTACACTTTATTTGTTTTAAACTATTGTAGTGGCGTTCTGTACAAAAAGTGCACTTTAATTTAGTGTTGTTACGATATGTCATCTTAGTGACATCTTGCACAAAAGTGCACTTTGTTTTAAACTATTGTAGTGGCGTTCTGTACAAAAAGGGCAATTCAGTGTTGTTTGATATGTCATTTTAGTGACATCCTGCACAAAAGTACACTTTATTTGTTTTAAACTATTGTAGTAGCGTTCTGTACAAAAAGTGCACTTTAATTTAGTGTTGTTTTGATATGTCATCTTAGTGACATCATGCACAAAAGTGCCCTTTATTTATTTTAAACTATTGTAGTGGCGTTCTGTACAAAAAGTGCACTTTAATTTAGTGTTGTTTTGATATTTCATCTTAGTGACATCATGCACAAAAATGCACGTTATTTGTTTTAAACTATTGTAGTGGCGTTCTGTACAAAAAGGGCACTTTAATTTAGTGTTGTTTCGATATGTCATTTTAGTGACATCATGCACAAAAGTACACTTTATTTGTTTTAAACTATTGTAGTGGCGTTCTGTACAAAAAGTGCACTTTAATTTAGTGTTGTTTTGATATGTCATCTTAGTGACATCATGCACAAAAGTGCACTTTGTTTTAAACTATTGTAGTGGCGTTCTGTACAAAAAAGGCACTTTAATTTAGTGTTGCTTCGATATGTAATTTTAGTGACATCATGCACAAAAGTACACTTTATTTGTTTTAAACTATTGTAGAAGCGTTCTGTACAAAAAGTGCACTTTAATTTAGTGTTGTTTCGATATGTCATTTTAGTGACATCATGCACAAAAGTACACTTTATTTGTTTTAAACTATTGTAGTAGCGTTCTGTACAAAAAGTGCACTTTAATTTAGTGTTGTTTTGATATGTCATCTTAGTGACATCATGCACAAAAGTGCACTTTATTTATTTTAAACTATTGTAGTGGCGTTCTGTACAAAAAGGGCACTTTAATTTAGTGTTGTTTCGATATGTCATTTTAGTGACATCATGCACAAAAGTACACTTTATTTGTTTTAAACTATTGTAGTGGCGTTCTGTACAAAAAGTGCACTTTAATTTAGTGTTTTGATATGTCATCTTAGTGACATCATGCACAAAAGTGCACTTTATTTGTTTTAAACTATTGTAGTGGCGTTCTGCACAAAAAGTGCACTTTAATTTAGTGTTGTTTTGATATGTCATCTTAGTGACATCATGCACAAAAGTGCACTTTATTTGTTTTAAACTATTGTAGTGGCGTTCTGTACAAAAAGGGCACTTTAATTTAGTGTTGATTTGATATGTCATTTTAGTGATCTCATGCACAAAAGTACACTTTATTCGTTTTAAACTATTGTAGTGGCGTTCTGTACAAAAAGTGCACTTTAATTTAGTGTTGTTTTGATATGTCATCTGAGTGACATCATGCACAAAAGTGCACTTTATTTGTTTTAAACTACTGTAGTGGCGTTCTGTACAAAAAGTGCACTTTAAATTATTGTTGTTTTGATGTCATCTTAGTGACATCATGCACAAAAGTGCACTTTGTTTCAAACTATTGTAGAAGCGTTCTGTACAAAAAGGGCACTTTAGTGTTGTTTCGATATGTCATTTTAGTGACATCATGCACAAAAGTACACTTTATTTGTTTTTAACTATTGTAGTGGCGTTCTGTACAAAAAGTGCACTTTAAAATTTAGTGTTGTTTTGATATGTCATCTTAGTGACATCATGCACAAAAGTGCCCTTATAGCTTGTTTTAAACTATTGTAGTGGCGTTCTGTACAAAAAGTGCACTTTAATTTAGTGTTGTTTTGATATGTCATCTTAGTGACATCATGCACAAAAGTGCACTTATAGCTTGTTTTAAACTATTGTAGTGGCGTTCTGTACAAAAAGTGCACTTCATTTTGTGTTGTTTTGATATGTCATCTTAGTGACATCATGCACAAAAGTGCACTTTATTTGTTTTAAACTATTGTAGTGGCGTTCTGTACAAAAAGTGCACTTTAATTTATTGTTGTTTTGATGTCATCTTAGTGACATCATGCACAAAAGTGCACTTTGTTTTAAACTATTGTAGTGGCGTTCTGTACAAAAAGGGCACTTTAATTTAGTGTTGTTTTGATATGTCATCTTAGTGACATCATGCACAAAAGTGCACTTTATTTGTTTTAAACTATTGTAGTGGCGTTCTGTACAAAAAGTGCACTTTAATTTCGTGTTGTTTTGATATGTCATCTTAGTGACATCATGCACAAAAGTGCACTTTATTTGTTTTAAACTATTGTAGTGGCGTTCTGTACAAAAAGTGCACTTTAATTTCGTGTTGTTTTGATATGTCATCTTAGTGACATCATGCACAAAAGTGCACTCATAGCTTGTTTTAAAATGTCTCTGACAATCTTGCACTTTCTGTTTTGGAAATGACATGAATGTTTGTGCCACTGCTTAATAACTGCTTAATAAATACAGTTTTGGTCAATTGACTTAGTTGTGATTTCGCTCTCTCCATGAAAGTTTAAAATGAGCATATATTAATGCAGTATGAACAAGAATGTTTTAATGTAGACACATAGAATCATCACACTGCTGTGATTATGTGCTTTAAGTGTTCACTCAAGGCTAAGGCAAAATATCGAGATATATATCGTGTATCGTGACATGGCCTAAAAATATTGAGATATTAAAAAAAGGCCATATCGCCCTACTCATTTCTATGAATATTTGGACATATTGGACAAGTTGTTGAGACAAAATGGAGCCACTAAACCAGAATACAAGAGAGTCCTGTTCATGGATTTTTTTTTTTACCACATCACTGATAGTGAACCAGGAAGGAAACTGCAAATTAATCGGAAGTATAAAAACTAATTGATTATGGCACCATCCAAATTGTATCTAAATTAGGAGTTTATTTTTGCCATCTGCGTAACGATGGAACCAGTATCCCATGCCCGAGGGTGCCAATGTCACAATCTTATTCATCTCAGTGTCTTATCTCCATTTTCCATGAGCCAGAAAGCAGTCTGCAAACCAATAAACTGATAAACAAACATCCAATGTTTCAGGATTTGTGCATTTTCTTTTGATGAATTTGAATCCAAGTCCCCTTAGAAGCATGAAAGCAAATGGTACAGTCCCAGTGTGGAAACGTCTTGATTGTTCTCGATGTAACCAGGAAGTAGTCAAAACAAAACGTTAAAAAAAAAAACACAAATGTATCAATGACAAAAAGTATTTTTGGTGTTTGATGTTTTTTTAACGATGAACCATGTCCCGGAAGGACAATTGTAAGGTTTTTCTTTAAGGTTTGACCTATTTTCATTGTTTTAAAGGCCTACTGAAATGAGATTTTCTTATTTAAATGGGGATAGCAGGTCCATTCTATGTGTCATACTTGATCATTTCACCATATTGCCATATTTTTGCTGAAAGGATTTAGTAGAGAACATCAACGATAAAGTTCGCAACTTTTGGTCGCTAATAAAAAAGCCTTGCCTTAACCAGAAGTAGCAGACGATGTGCGCGTGACGTCACGGGTTGTACAGCTCCTCACGTCCTCACATTGTTTTTAATCATAGCCTCCAGCAGCAAGCGCTATTCGGACCGAGAAGGCGACAATTTCCCCATTAATTTGAGCGGGGATGAAAGATTCGTGGATGAAGAAATTTAGAGTGAAGGACTAGAAGAAAAGAAAAAAAAAGGCGATTGCAGTGGAAGCGATTCAGATGTTATTAGACACATTTACTAGGATAATTCTGGAAAATCCCTTATCTGCCTATTGTGTTGCTAGTGTTTTAGTGAGATTAATAAGTACCTGAAAGTCGGAGAATGTGGCCACGGGTGTGTTGACCGCCAGTGTCTCTGAGGGAAGTCACGCAGCTGCAGCAGGACGGAAGCTCCGCTGATGTCTCCGGTAAGAGCCGACTTATTACCACAATTTTCTCATCGGAAACTGCCGGTTGACATGTGGTCGGGATCCATGTTCGTTTTGACCGCTCTGTTCCATAGTAAAGCTTCACCTTCGGGAATTTTAAACAAGGAAACACCGGCTGTGTTTGTGTGGCTAAAGGCTAAAAGCTTCCCACCTCCATCTTTCTACTTTGACTTCTCCATTATTAATTGAACAAATTGCAAAAGATTCAGCAACACAGACGTCCAGAATACTGTGTAATTATGCGATTAAGGCAGACTGCGGGGTCGGTAGTAGTGGGTTTCAGTAGGCCTTTAACATTCTACTTGCACAACAGGAACACAATCTATAACTTTCCATTTATTCTATTGTGTTTATAATCTATTCATGTTAACCTACGCTATTTAGAACCTACTCTTAGACCTTGGCGTTATGCCCTAAAAGTAAAATCTCCGATTTTTTTTTACACTGGGAGCAGGTGGGTAAAGAGTCTTGCCCAAGGACACAACGGCATTGACTAGGATGGCGGAAGCGGGGATCGAACCTGCAACCCTGAAGTTGCTGGCACGGCCACTCTACCAAATGAGCTATACCACATTACATACATATACCATATATAATATGGAGGGAGATGTCAGCGCTGACTGCAGGAACAAAGGTCACCGCCTCTGTCCATTGTGCTGAGGACAGAGCACCATCAGGCGGGGGCGTGGCAGTGCTGACGGCGAGACACAGCTGGCAGGTGATTGGATTTCACAGGTGGAACCTGTTTATCTAATCAGCTGTTGTCTTTAACAATAAGCAGCCGGGAGCAGAAGGAAAGAGAGGATACAGACGTGACTGGAAAGTCACGTTCTGCTGGAGAAAGACTTTTATAAATATAGGTACATTGAAACTTTGTTCAACTAGGCATGCCCGGCTCCTGTGAAGTATGTGTCAGTGGTACCGCTAGGAAGCGAATTGCACAAATATACCTACAATTTATTAAATTAAATTAAAATACATATATAGTTATTGCAGAAGACTTCAATGTAAATTGCGATATAGCTTTTAGAGCAGGGGTCACCAACGCGGTGCCCGCGGGCACCAGGTAGCCCGTAAGGACCAGATGAGTAGTTTGCTGGCCTGTTCTAAAAATAGCTCAAATAGCAGCACTTACCAGTGAGCTGCCTCTATTTTTTAAATTGTATTTATTTACTAGCAAGCTGGTCTCGCTTTGCTCGACATTTTTAATTTTAAGTGAGACAAAACTCAAATAGAATTTGAAAATCCAAGAAAATATTTTAAAGACTTGGTCTTCACTTGTTTAATTAAATTCATTCATTTTTTTTTTTACTTTGCTTCTTATAACTTTCAGAAAGACAATTTTAGAGAAAAAATACAACCTTTTAGGATTTTTAAACACATGTGCCTTTTTACCTTTTAAATTCATTCCTCTTCTTTCCTGACAATTTAAATCAATGTTCAAGTATCATTTTTTCATTGTAAAGAATAATAAATACATTTTAATTTCATTCTTCATTTTAACTTCTGTTTTTTCGACGAAGAATATTTGTGAAATATTTCTTCCAACTTATTATGATTAAAATTCCCAAAAATTATTCTGGCAAGTCTAGAAAATCTGTAGAATCAAATTTAAATCTTATTTCAAAGTCTTTTGAATTTCTTTTAAAATTTTTGTCTGGAAAATCTAAAGGAAATAATGATTTGTCTTTGTTAGAAATATAGCTTGGTCCAATTTGTTATGTATTCTAACAAACAGCAGATTGGATTTTAACCTATTTAAAACATGTCATCAAAATTCTCTTAAATCAATCTTAAGCAGGAAAAACAACTAATGATGTTCCATACATTTTTTCAAAAAGATTCGAATCAGCTAGTTTTTCTCTGCATCTTTTTCGGTTGAATTTTGAATTTTAAAGAGTCGAAATTGAAAAATTTAATTTCTTTTTTTCGTGTTTTCTGCTCTTTTAAACAGTTAATTTAAGTGTTTTTTTCATCATTTATTATATACAAAAAACCTTCCGTAAAAGGAAAAAAAAATGTGCGACGGAATTAAGGGACGGCGTGGCGCAGTGTGTGAGTGGCCGTGCGCAACCCGAGGGTCACTGGTTCAAATCCCACCTAGAACCAACCTCGTCACGTCCGTTGTGTCCTGAGCAAGACACTTCACCCTTGCTCCTGATGGGTGCTGGTTGGCGCCTTGCATGGCAGCTCCCTCCATCAGTGTGTGAATGTGTGTGTGAATGGGTAAATGTGGAAGTAGTGTCAAAGCGCGTTGAGTACCTTGAAGGTAGAAAAGCGCTATACAAGTACAACCCATTTATCATTTAATGACAGACAGAAATACCCATTTTTTTATATATATATATAGATTTATTTATTAACGGTAAATTGAGCAAATTGGCTATTTCTGGTAGTTTGTTTAAGTGTGTATCAAACTGGTAGCCCTTCGCATTAATCAGTACCCCTGAAGTAGCTCTTGGTTTCAAAAAGGTTGGTGTCCCCTGTTTTAGGGCATATCCCGCATTTTTATTGCTTGCCCAATTAAGTTAAACCAATTAGTCACCCAACGGTTGACTTGTGCTTGGCCTTTACTAACGGCAAATGTAATCGCAAACATTTCCAGCCCCCGTGGGAACCCCGTTAACATTTCCCTTCCCGAGCAATGAACATTTGAGAAAAGGGTGAAGTCTTGAATGTCACAACCGGCGAGCGACGCCTCGACGTAAGTGACACACACTCACAGCAATTCAGACCAGTCAAGCCAAGAGGTGAAAAGCATTTCCATGCAAATACAAATGAAGCCCTCTCTAGCGTGAGGATGCTAGCCGCGAACTACTCTAAATGCAGCGCGAGCGCGGAGAAGCCGTCGCTGAGGACGCGTCAATCAGAACCTCTTTTTGTAACGAGCACACAAGGCTCCGGGAAGCAGTGACGCTGTGTAGAGGACATCAATTATCTCTTCTTTTTTTTTTTTCCAGCTGCTTACTGGTTTGTGACAGCTTTTACTGCTTCTCATTTTGCATTGGAAGCAATGGCAATGAATTTAGATTTTGGACATGCCAAGGACAGACTTTCAAAGAACAGGATTCCTTTTCTTCCAAAATCACCGACGTCATCTTTATCATCAACCATCACACACATTGACATGTATCAAGTTATATCAACTACAATGAAAATGTTTTGAAACTAGACATTTTAATTCTACTGCAAGGAAACTATTGCAATTCCCTGAAAATAATATGAGCCAAAATTCAAAAGAATAACTCCGGTTATTACTGTATCACATCCAGGAAGCAGTTCTACCTTCAATATGTTCCTATTTCATAGTCACTTTCCACATAAGTCACAGTAAAATGAATCATCCATTCCAATTTAGCTTTTGTTGCGTTTGACCAGTTTTCCTCTCAGGGAATAAAACACACTGGTCAATCCCAAATTATTTTCAACGACATATACACTAAATTCGCTTCATTTTGTCCACTAACGACGCTGAGATCATTATCCATGTGTTTGTTACGCCTCGTCTCGATTACTGTAACGTATTATTTCCGGGTCTCCCCATGTCTAGCATTAAAAGATTACAGTTGGTACAAAATGCGGCTGCTAGACTTTTGACAAGAACAAGAACGTTTGATCATATCACGCCTGTACTGGCTCATCAGCACTGGCTTCCTGTGCACTTAAGATGTGACTTTAAGGTTTTACTACTTACGTATAAAATACTACACGGTCTAGCTCCATCCTCACTTGCCGATTGTATTGTACCATATGTCCCGGCAAGAAATCTGCGTTCAAAAGACTCCGGCTTATTAGTGATTCCTAAAGCCCAAAAAAAGTCTGCGGGCTATAGAGCGTTTTCCGTTCGGGCTCCAGTACTCTGGAATGCCCTCCCGGTAACAGTTCGAGATGCTACCTCAGTAGAAGCATTTAAGTCTCACCTTAAAACTCATTTGTATACTCGAGCCTTTAAATAGACCTTTTTAGACCAGTTGATCTGCCGCTTCTTTTCTTTTCCTCCTCTGTCCCCCCCTCCCTTGTGGAGGGGGTCCGGTCCGATGACCATGGATGAAGTACTGGCTGTCCAGAGTCGGGACCCAGGATGGACCGCTCGTCGGGACCCAGGATGGACCGCTCGCCTGTGTATCCGTTGGGGACATCTCTACGCTGCCGATCCGACTCCGCTTGGGATGGTTTCCTGTGGACGGGACTCTCGCTGAGGTCTTGGATCCGCTTTGAACTGAACTCTCGCGGCTGTGTTGGAGCCACTATGGATTGAACTTTCACAGTATCATGTTAGACCCGCTCGACATCCATTGCTTTCGTTCCCTGGGGGGTGCCCACATTTGAGGTCCTCTCCAAGGTTCTCATAGTCATCATTGTCACTGGCGTCCCACTGGGTGTGAATTCTCCTTGCCCACTGGGTGTGAGCCTTCCTTGCCCTTATGTGAGTTCTTCCGAGGATGTCGTAGTGGTTTGTACAGTCCTTTGAGACATTTGTGATTTGAGGCTATATAAATAAACATTGATTGATTGATTGATTGCCAAAAGTATTTGGACACCCATCCAAATGATGAGAACCAGGTCTCCTAATCCCTTGGCCCGGCCACAGGTGTATAAAATCAAGCACTTAGGCATGGAGACTGTTTCTACAAACATTTGTGAAAGAATGTTCCGCTCTCAGGAGCTCAGTGATTTCCAGCGTGGAGCTGTCATAGGATGCCACCTGTGCAATAAAATCCAGTCGTGAAATTTCCTCGCTTCTAAATATTCCAAAATCAACTGTCGGCTTTATTATAAGAACATGGAAGAGTTTGGGAACAACAGCAACTCAGCCACGAAGTGTTAGGCCATGTAAACTGACAGAGAGGGGTCAGCGGATGCAGTTGCTAAAGTTAAAGTTAAAGTTAATGTACGAATGATTGTCACACACACACTAGGTGTGGTGAAATTTGTCCTTTGCATTTGACCCATCCCCTTGATCACTCCCTGGGAAGTGAGGGGAGCAGTGGGCAGCAGCGGTGCCGCGCCCGGGAATCATTTATGGTTATTTAACCCCCAATTCCAACCCTTGATGCTGAGTGCCAAGCAGGGAGGTAATGGGTCCCATTTTTATAGTCTTTGGTATGACTCGAACGGGGTTTGAACTCACAACCTACCGATCTCAGGGCAGACACTCCAACCACTAGGCCACTGAGTAGGTGGAGCCAAAGAGCTCCAAACTTCAATTAGCCCACGTACAGTACACAAAGAGCTTCATGGAATGGGTTTCCATGGCCGAGCAGCTGCCTCTAAACCATATATCACCAAGTCCCATGCAAAGCGTCGGTTGCAGTGGTGTAAAGCACGTCCCCACTGGATTTTAGAGCATTGGAGACGCCTTCTCTTCAATGATGAATCACACTTTTCCACCTGGCAATCCAAGGAATTATGGTGTAGGGTTGTTTTTCAAGGGCAGCACGGCAGAACAAGGGTTAGTGCATGTGCCTCACAATACGAAGGTCCTGAGTTGTCCTGAATTCAATTCCAGGCTTGGGATCTTTCTGTGTGGAGTTTACATGTTCTCCCCGTGTCTGCATGGGTAACCTCCGGGTACTCCGGCTTCCTCCCACCCCCAAAAACATGCACCTGGGAATAGGTTGATTGGCAACACTAACTTGGCCACAGTGTGTGAATGTTGTCTGTCTATCTGTGTTGGCCCTGCGATGAGTTGGCAACTTGTCCAGGGTGTAAACCGCCTTCCGTCCAAATGCAGCTGAGATAGACTCCAGCACCCCCGCGACTACGAAGAGGACAAGCGGTAGGAAATGGATGGGTGGATAGTTGTTTTTAAGGAGTTGGGCTTAGCCCCTTAGTTCCAGTGAAAGGAAATTTGAATGATCCAGGATACCAAAACATTTTGGACAATTCCATGCTCCCAACCTTGTGGGAACAGTTTGGAGCGGGCCCCTTCCTCTTCCAACATGACTGTGCACGAGTGCACAAAGCAAGGTCAATAAAGACACGGAGGACAAGCGTTTGATGTGGATGAACTTGACTGGCCTGCACAGAGTCCTGGCATGAACCCGATCGAAAACCTTAGGATGTATTAGAACGAAGACGGAGAGCCAGGCCTTCTTGACCAACATCAGTGTGTGACCTCACCAATGCGCTTTTGGAAGAATGGTGGAAAATTCCTATAAACACACTCCGCAACCTTGCGGACAGCCTTCCCAGAAGAGTTGAAGCTGTAATCGCTGCAAAAGGTGGGCAGACAACATATTGAACCCTATGGGTTAGGAATGGGATGGCACTGCAAGTTCATATGTGAGTCAAGGCCAAATACTTTTGGAAATATAGTGTATGTTGAGTAAGAAGGACCACCGAGACAGAATATTACTAGGCCAAAGTTTACTAAAGCTTTAGGAGACCAGCCCTTACAATGCGATAATAGCAGCATCAAGAAGCGGTCTAAACTCAAATGAAAAAGAGTCAGCTTATGTAGTGAGAAAACAGCCCCTCCCGCCCAGAAAGAAATATAGCTTTTGTTCTAAACAGATAAGGCTTTCTCCACAGAAAGGGAGTACATTATACTCCCAATAGACATTCCAGCACATTCAAGGTGAAACACAGAGTTTACTAGCAGACATAAGATAAAGACACACTACATAGGAAAATACTAGCTTCTTTAAACATGACAATGGACTAAAAAAGAACACTTAAAAATATCTCAGTCACAATCTCAAAAGAGCGACTGTAAATTACATTGTTAACGCCCCCTATGGGTTGTGGTGAAAATGCTTAGGAAGACCTGCTAACATACATGTGATACAGATATACTCGAAGTCCTACAATATAATAGATAAAATGTCAATAACTTGTGGACAAGTGGTTGCCAGGTCCAAAGTCTGTGGCGACCAAGTATCGTTTTAAGTAAACTGAAATGGTACTAGGGCAGGGGTGCCCATTACGTTGATCGCTTGCTACCGGTGGACCGTGGAGTGTGTGTCAGTCGATCGCCAGACAGGCTTTTAAAAAAAATAGACCTAAAAATTAGCCATCATTAATCTTCACCAAGACGTCACTTGATTGACATTCACGACACCGAAAGGTCTTGTGAGATGACGCTGGCTGCTGCGAGATCATTATTAAGAAAAAATGACCGAGAAGAAGGCGAGAAACGCTCTTTATTTCCACAGACTCTCGCGCCGTACCTTCCATTAAAACTCTAAAAGGCCGACTGCACATTTGCTATCTACACAATAAAAGCCCTGCTTCATGCTGCCTGCGCTAACAAAATAAGAGTCTCGGAAATGTGATAGGAAATGTGCAGTCGGCCTTTAGAGGTTTGAAGGAAGGGTCTGTTGAAATAAAAAGTGTTTCTCGCCTTCCTCTCGGTCATTTTTTCTTAATAATGATCTCGCAGCAGCCAGCGTCATCTCACAAGACCCTCGGGTGCCGTGAATGTCAATCAAGCAAGCCACGGAATTTTCCGCCAATGTTTTTCTTGTAAAATGTAAGGAAGGTGGATAAATTAGACGCCAAAAACCAACCACTTTCATGTGGTATTGTACAGAAATGAGGACTTTTTTTGCCTCCATTCAAAAATGTGGGCGTTATCATCACTACTGTCTGATTCCAATCAATGCAAGTCATCAGAATCAGGTAATACACCAACTTCTATTACACCAACTTCTGCTTGTATTTTCATTAAACACATTTAACTTGTTAACAAAAACGTCTCTTTCATAAATAAATATGAATGATATATACGAATGAGGTACATACCCTCGATTTGGTCAATTGAAAAGTAGCCCGCCTGCAGAAAAAGTGTGGGCACCCCTGTACTAGGGGGTTAACTATGAACCGGATATCCGATTGGAAAAGTGGCCGGTTCAGATACATCGGCTACCCTCAATCAATAAGATTTAGTTGTGAAGCCTTGGGTCAGTGGTTCTCAACCTTTTGTCAGTGATGTACCCCCTGTGAACCGTTTTTTAATTCAAGTACCCCCTAATCAGAGCAAAGCATTTTTGGTTGAAAAAAAGAGATAAAGAAGTAAAATACAGCACTATGTCATCAGTTTCTCCATCCATCCATTTTCTACCGCTTATTTCCTTTTTTGGGAGTCGCGGGGGGCGCTGGCGCCTATCTCAGCTACAATCGGGCGGTTTCTGATTTATTAGATTGTATAAGAGTGCAAAATATTGCTCATTTGTAGTGATCTTTCTTGAACTATTTGGAAAAAAAAGGTATAAAAATAACTAAAAACTTGTTGAAAGATAAACAAATGATTCAATTATAAATGAAGATTTCTACACATAGAAGTAATCATCAACTTAAAGTGCCCTCTTTGGGGATTGTAATACAGATCCATCTGATTCATGAACTTAATTCTAAACATTTCTTCACAAAAAAAGAGATCTTTAACATCAATAATCGAGCTGTCAACACTGAATATTGCATTGTTACATTTCTTTTCACAGATTTTGTTGAAGTATTATTCAATAAATATATGTATAAAGGATTTTTGAATTGTTGCTATTTTAGAATATTTTTTAAAAAATCTCACGTACCCCTTGGCATACCTTGAAGTACCCCAAGGGGTACGCGTACCCCCATTTGAGAACCACTGCCTTAGGCTAATCAGGTTATCCCGCCAAATTAGAAATCAGTTGACGATTTTTGTCTTTAAAACAGGGTTGTCCGTGAAAGAGTCACGGTTTTGTTAAGTTACTGATGTAACTAGAGACCAGAACCAACGTAAATACGTGGACCGGGTGTTTGCGCGAAACCTGCAATCATGTGACAGTTCGTCTCTATAACAATGCGAGTTTCACTAATAATTACCCCTGATTTCTGCAGGATCCGTAACGTCAACACAGTGGATCGTTTCCATGCTGCGCCGTCCGTCAATATTGTGACATTCCAAGGAACGGCGGCTCAGACAGATTCCCAGTCTTGCCTTTTTTTTTTCTTCACAAAATGCAACCTTCTCTTTTTTCTGCAACATTCAGACAACCTTTCACCTCCACAACATCCCATCTTTGTCCCGGAGGTCCCGCCCCCAGTCCAGCCATTGGCGAGAACCTGCAAGGGTCTATGATGACACTGACTTGACTTCACTTGTGGACAATAGATATATTCCCAAAGCCCAAAAAAAGTCTGCGGGCTAGAGAGCGTTTTCCGTTCGGGCTCCAGTACTCTGGAATGCCCCCACAGTTCGAGATGCCACCTCAGTAGAAGCATTTAAGTCTCACCTTAAAACTCATTTGTATACTCTAGCCTTTAAATAGACTCCCTTTTTAGACCAGTTGATCTGCCGCTTCTTTTCTTTTTCTTCTATGTCCCACTCTCCCTTGTGGAGGGGGTCCGGTCCGATCCGGTGGCCATGTACTGCTTGCCTGTGTATCGGCTGGGGACATCTCTGCGCTGCTGATCCGCCTCCGCTTGGGATGGTTTCCTGCTGGCTCCGCTGTGAACGGGACTCTCGCTGCTGTGTTGGATCCGCTTTGGACTGGACTCTCGCGACTGTGTTGGATCCATTGTGGATTGAACTTTCACAGTATCATGTTAGACCCGCTCGACATCCATTGCTTTCCTCCTCTCCAAGGTTTTCATAGTCATCATTGTCACTGGGTGAGAGTTTTCCTTGCCCTTATGTGGGCCTACCGAGGATGTCGTAGTGGTTTGTGCAGCCCTTTGAGACACTAGTGATTTAGGGCTATATAAGTAAACATTGATTGATTGATTGACATGTGACACGTGTTTGCCTTTTTACTTTATTTCAACATATTTGTTGTGTTTTTCAAAAGTAAAAAATACTGGAGGCATGTCATATTTATAGACTGTCCTTTTTTTATATTTGAAGATAAATGCGGTTATGGCTGTTCTCATTCATCAGGTTATTGTTATTCTCAAGGCATTCAACTCATCAGTCGTGTTAGAAAACATTTAGGCTTTCATCAAAATAGTTTTCATCAGTTCATGCATGGACAGATCAAGTCTGAGTGCTTGGTGCCAAGGTCCTAACTATTTACCCTCTAACAGGAGGAGGAATGTTTTTGTTCTTTTGTGGAGTAACAAAGAACGTGTCCATCAACGAATGTTAACCATAGAATCAAATCGTTCACACACCATATCGAATCCTATTGAATCGTTCATACACCAAATCGACTCGTATCGAATCGTTCAGTCACGCACTAAATCGAATCACATCGAATCGTTCTGTTTTATAAATCATTTTTGGATCGCATCGAAACGTGTTATATTGTCTTTATATTTCAGCAAGTTATTCCAATTTTGGGGGGAATTTGAGAGAATTATTCTGATGCGTTTGAGAGTCTGATGGCATGAGGGAAAAAGAAGCTGTTAAAGAACCTGGAAGTTCTGCTAAGGAGGCTGCGGAACCTCTTTCTAGAGTCCAGCAGTGAAAACATTCCCTGGCATACTTGCCAACACTCCCGGATTTTCTGGGAGACTCCCGAAATTCAGCGCCTCTCCCGAAGAAATTTTCTCAGCTGGAGCTGGAGGCCACGCCCCCTCCAGCTCAAACATGCACAGTTCGAAGCTTGAAAAGGAGGATTGCAGGCGGATCTGACGGCATTTAGCAGTCATTTTTAAAAATGACTGCTAATCCTCCTCCTTTTCGACCGGACGACCGCGGAGGATTAACGTAGGATACTCCGGAGGCAGAAATTCATTAAGAGGGGCGGACTCACCGGCTCTCAGCCATGTTTCCATCACACAGAGGAAGTCAAGTCCGCAGGAAGTGAAGAAATCCTTCAGGATAAACGTTTTGTTTGTCAAAGATCTTGCGTTCACAACACCGAACCTGGCGGGGGCCAGCACGTGCAAGGGCACAGGTAATCCAGGTGGGGCCCGACACACAGCCCGCAGGTGGCGTTGCAGAGGAGCCACGAGGCGGGAAAGGAAGGCAGGAATCCGGCCAGGTGAAAAAGCTGACTGGGACGTCGAAAAACCAACGTCGAAGTTGATCATATCAGTCGGAAAGGGGTAAAGATCCAACAGTGTTTGGTGGTCATACACAAGCAGTGAGGCTACAGAGACGAAAATAGACGCGAACAACACAAAAACGAACAGAGCTGACAGCGAGAGACGGCAGGGCAAAGCACATACTGGCACCATCTTCAAGAAACTTGGAAGTGACGTTACTCAAATAGTGAAAGGTATGTGTTGTTTTTTTAGTAACCAGCGAGCACAGTACAGTTAGTAGAACAACTGTGTTTTTATTACTGTGTATTTGATAGGTGCCGTCTGAAATTCAATTATTTATTTTATTTATATATATATATAATAAAATAAATATATAGAGCTACAATTCACTGAAAGTTATGTATTTCATACATATATATATATACATATGAAATACTCTAGTTGGTGAATTGGCTGTAAATATACTCTCCTCTTAACCACGCCCCCAGCCAAAACAACAACCCCAAACCACGCCTCCGCCCCACCCCTGACCACGTCCCCACCCCCAACCCCCCAACCCCCACCTCCCGAAATCGGAGGTCTCAAGGTTGGCAATTATGGTCCTTGGTGGGGGTCTCTACAGATTGCCCTGAAGACACAAAAGTACCATTAAGTACTGAAAATTGGTACAATATCAGTTAAAATGTGAAAGGTACCCATCCCTAGTTACGGAGGGTCAATGTTTTATCGGAAAAGCGTGCCAAATTTTAAGTCAATCCAACTGGGTTGCAAAAATAGTGCCAACATTGGGTGTATTAGTCAGGGAAATAATAGCAGAGGCAACCCAATCGGGGTTTATTCCCCATCCCATTTTCTACCGCTTATTCCCTTTCGGGGTCGCGGGGGGCGCTGGCGCCTATCTCAGCTACAATCGGGCGGAAGGCAGGGTACACCCTGGACAAGTCGCCACCTCATCGCAGGGCCAACACAGATAGACAGACAACATTCACACTCACATTCACACACTAGGGCCAATTTAGTGTTGCCAATCAACCTATCCCCAGGTGCATGTCTTTGGAAGTGGGAGGAAGCCGGAGTACCCGGAGGGAACCCACGCATTCACGGGGAGAACATGCAGACTCCACACAGAAAGATCCCGGGCCTGGATTTGAACCCAGGACTGCAGGAACTTCGTATTGTGAGGCAGACGCACTAACCCCTCTGCCACCGTGAAGCCCTCGGGGTTTATTTTTTAAACATTTTTTATCCTTTTGTGTTAGTGCTGGAAAGGGTTCAGGGTATTTGTTCTGTTGTGTTACGGTGCGTATGTTCTCCCGAAATGTGTTTGTCATTCTTGTTTGGTGTGGGTTCACGATGTGGGGCATATTTGTAACAGTGTTAAAGTTGTTTATACGGCCACCCTCAGTGTGACCTGTATGGCTGTTGACCAACACAATCGGGGTTTATGTTTTGACCAATTTTTATCCTTTTGATCCGTTTTATCCGTTGTATCCTTGAGCAAGACCCTTCACCCTTGCTCCTGATGGGTCCTGGTTAGCGCCTTGCATGTGTGTGAATGTGTGTGTGATTGGGTGAATATGGACATACTGTCAAAGCGCTATGGGCTCCTTAAAAAGGGGTACAAAAGCGCTATACAAGTACAAACATTTAACCATTTACCATTTATTTTGTGCGCTGCTGTTGAAGAATTGAGGAGTTTAGCACTGTACTGAACAGCAAAGATTTCTTTCAACACAACAAAAGTGAGTGTTAAACATCTCAGCTGGTAAGGGAAAGGAAGCTCCAGTATGACAACTGGTGCAGAGACTAGCTGTGGCTGGGCAAACCTTGCATGATGTCAGCACTCACACTACATCAGAAATGCAAAAAAAAAAAAGTCTTCTCCTGCCCTGTCCTTCACTGCCTTCCTTTATCTCCTCCCCTCCCATCGCATCAAACTTGACCTCGCCTTCTTCATCATCTGGTCGCTAATCAACGTAGCGCGACCCGCCGTTCCCTTTTGTTCTCTTGACCCCTGACATCCAACCTTAAAGCCGAAGCGCGCACGCTTTTCATTTCACCGAGCGGCTTCCCGGCTGAGATAAGAAGGCGTCTTGCGCAGCACTTCTTAGATGCAGCCCAGCTCAGAGTGGGGCTGCACATTAATTGGTGCTTGTGAGGCATCCATTTAGGCCGGCGGCCATTCAAGGATCCACTTTGCAGCGGCATCCTCTCAAGGCCCCGGCATCCTCTCAAGGCCCCCCCTCTTCCCCCAATTACATTATATCTTGGCTTCATCCAGGATTCTCCAACAGGTGATCGCACCTTCTGCCCTTGCTAGCCATAAGTCAGGGATATTCAACTAAATAGTTTTGGGGTGGGTCACATTTCCAGAACGCTAAGAACCAGGGGACTGACTTCTCCCATCACTATTATTCATGAGAGAACCAGCAGTGGACATTTAATTTTGGTTAGAGATGTCGATAAATATAGGTTGCCTCTCTCTCTTCCCCTCCATGTCTTTTTTTTTCTTTAATTTTTAGTTATCATTATGTATATGTATTGTTGCATTTGAAAAACTGTATTGTTGACAATAGAGGTAAACTATTGGTATTGCTCATGATCAATAGCGCTTTTTCTATCGGTAATTGTATTGCTCCAGTTGTAGTGTAAAAATGATATTTTTCATTTCTATATTATTATTTATTTCGCTAACTGCTTCTTTGCTATCACTTTTACGATCATATTTGAACACATCGTATGTGCTGGTGATGTTCTATTGTTGTTGTTGTTGTTTTTGCTGTTGTCTCTCTGTCTAATCCCCCTCTTATCCCCACAATTCCCCCCTCTGTCTTCCTTTTTTTCCTCCTTCTATCCCCTCCTGCTCCGGCCCGGCTGCGCCAAATGATAATATAAACACATTTAATAAAGTTAAATTGAAATAAGGCAACAAGAGAAGCATCCTACACTTCTCTGTTGTAAAGTAAATCTGAACAGCCGATATGGTCATCTACATCAACTATATGATTTGCCTGAGTAGCTGGACAGGACAACAACAACAAAAAAAGAGATGTCGATAAATGCTTTAAAATGTAAAACCGGAAATTATCATTATCGGTGTCAAAAAGTCAAATGTATGACTTTTTAAAACGCCGCTGTACGTAGTGGTATTCGGTTGAGGGATAAGTACAGAGCGCCGATAAACCTTAAAAGGCACTGCCTTTGCGTGCCGGCCCAATCACATACTATCTACGGCCTTTCACACACACACAAGTGAATGCAAGCCATACAGGTCACACTGAGGGTGGCCGTATCAGCAACTTTAACACTGTTACAAATATGCGCCACACTGTGAACCCACACCAAACAAGAATGACAAACACATTTCGGGAGAACATCCGCACCGTAACACAACATAAACACAACAGAACAAATACCCAGAACTCCTTACAGCACTAACTCTTCCGGGATGATACAATATACCCCCCCCCCCCCCCGCTACCTCCTACCCCCTCCCAGCCCCGCCCACCTTAACCACCTCATGCTCTCTCAGGGAGAGCGTGTCCCAAACTCCAAGCTGCTGTTTTGAGCCATGTTAAAAAAATAATGCACTTTGTGACTTCAATAATAAATATGGCAGTGCCATGTTGGCATTTTTTTTTTCCATAACTTGAGTTGATTTATTTTGGAAAACCTTTTCCAGTTGTTTCATGCATCAGCGGGGCATCACAACAAAATAGGCATAATAATGTGTTAATTCCACGACTGTTTATATCGGTTGATATCGGAATCGGTAATCAAGAGTTGGACAATATCCATCCATCCATCCATCATCTTCCGCTTATCTGAGGTCAGGTCGCGGGGGCAACAGCCTAAGCAGGGAAACCCAGACTTCCCTCTCCCCAGCCACTTCGTCTAGCTCTTCCCGGGGGATCCCGAGGCGTTCCCAGGCCAGCCGGGAGACATAGTCTTCCCAACGTGTCCTGGGTCTTCCCCGTGGCCTAATACCGGTTGGATGTGCCCTAAACACCTCCCTAGGGAGGCGTTCGGGTGGCATCCTGACCAGATGCCCGAACCACTTCATCTGGCTCCTCTCGATGTGAAGGAGCAGCGGCTTTACTTTGAGTTCCTCTCGGATGGCAGAGCTTCTCACCCTATCTCTAAGGGAGAGCCCCGCCACATGGCGGAGGAAACTCATTTCGACCTCTTGTACCCGTGATCTTATCCTTTCGGTCATGACCCAAAGCTCATGACCATAGGTGAGGATGGGAACGTAGATCGACCGGTAAATTGAGAGCTTTGCCTTCCGGCTCAGCTCCTTCTTCACCACAACGGATCGGTACAACGTCCGCATTACTGAAGACGCCGCACCGATCCGCATGTCGATCTCACGATCCACTCTTCCCTCACTCGTGAACAAGACTCCTAGGTATTTGAACTCCTCCACTTGGGGCAGGGTCTCCTCCCCAACCCGGAGATGGCATTCCACCCTTTTCCGGGCGAGAACCATGGACTCGGACTTGGAGGTGCTGGTTCTTATTCCGGTCGCTTCACACTCGGCTGCGAACCGATCCAGCGAGAGCTGAAGATCCCGGTCAGATGATGATTAGGTCTCTGCTTTTTGCAGATGATGTGGTTGGACAATATCGGAATATCGATAAAAAAAAACATTATCGGACATCTCTAATTTTGGTCCATTTATTCTGTCAGAGTTACAGGAGCGCTCTGCAAAAAAATCTCTTTGACTGCACTACAGTTTTCTAAGAATCTTCTGCTTGAATGCGAGTACCACACAATTTTTTCTAACTGAACTCGGGGGCAATCAGTTGAATAGCCCAAATGATAAAATAGAGAAGACCTCAAATGAAAAAACCTTGAGAAACACTCGTATAACAAAAGAAGCTGAAGAAATGACAACTGACTGCGTCTGAAGTAAACAAGCTCGAGCAACAACTAGAGTAATATAAATCACATTACGAGAAAACCTTTTAACTGCCAAAAGGGAGAGGGGATTTTAAGGGGCCCATTTATGCTAACCCAACGTTTCTTACATTCTGTTGTGTATTTTGGATCCGCATAAGGCCAGACAATTTTGAAATCAAACCGTAGAGCAGGGGTGCCCATTACGTCGATCGCGAGCTACCAGTCGACCGCGGGGGGTGTGTCAGTCGATCTCCAGCCAGGCTTTTAAAAAAAATAGACCTAAAAATTAGTGATCATCAATCTTCACCAAGACGTCACTTAAATGACATTCACGGTACCGGAGGGTCTTGTGAGATGACGCTGGCTGCTGCAAGATCATTATTATTAAAATATGACCGAGAGGAAGGCGAGAAACACTTTTTATTTCAACAGACTCTCGCGCCGTACCTGCCGTCAAAACTCTAAAGGCCGACTGCACATTTCCTGTCTTCACAATAAAAGCCCTGCTTCATGCTGCCTGCGCTAACTAAATACAGAGTCTCGGAAAACTGGCGTGCACAAGCGATCCATCAGAAAGCTGGCGTGCACATCACTTGTGCACGCCAGCTTTCCGAGACTCTTATTTTGTTAGCGCAGGCAGCATGAAGCAGGGCTTTTATTGTGAAGATAGGAAATGTGCAGTCGGCCTTTAGAGTTTTGACGGAAGGGACGGTGCAAAAGTCTGTTGAAATAAAAAGTGTTTCTCGCCTTCTTCTCTGTCATTTTTTCATAATAATGAACTGGCAGCAGCCAGCGTCATCTCACAAGACCCTCGGGTGCCGTGAATGTCAATCAAGCAAGCTACGGAATTTGCCGCCAATGTTTTTCTTGTAAAGTGTATGGAAGCTGGATGAATTAGATGCCAAAAACCAACCACTTTCATGTGGTATTGTACAGAAAGGACAACTTTTTTTCTCCTCCATTTGAAAATGTGGGCGTTATCATCATTACTGTCTGATTCCAATCAATGCAAGTCATCAGAATCAGGTAAAACACCAACTTATATTCTTGTCTTTGTGAAAGAAAGACATCTATATGTGTTACACATGCTTGTATTATCATTAAACACATTTAACTTGTCTACAAAAATGTCTCTTTCATAAATAAATAAATATAAATGATATATATAAATGAGGTAGATCTCCTCGAGTTGGTCAATTGAAAAGTAGCTCGCCTGCAGAAAAAGTGTGGGCACCCCTGCCGTAGAGGCACTGAGGAGATAAAAATCTTGCTTTCCTTCCTAATTCCGTCAAACTGTTTGGAATTGGAAGTGGAGACACGGAAATAAGACCTGCCTACAAAACGGCGCATTCTGAAGAGACCGTAGGAGAGAAGCTTGAAAACGGTCTGTAAAACATAATCAATGCAACATTTTGACCTAAGAACCACCATGACATGTTTTGTAGACAACAAAGAAGTGTTTTAAATGTAGAAAGAAAATCATTATATTACTCCTTTAAAAGGGGGGCCTTCAAGAACACCTCAGTTACAGTCGTGGTCAAAAGTTTACATACACTTGTAAAGGACATAATGTCATGGCTGTCTTGAGTTTCCAATCATTTCTACAACTCTTATTTTTTGTGATAGAGTGATTGAAGCACATACTTGTTCACAAATTAATATTCATGAAGTTTGGTTCTTTTAAGAATTTACTATGGGTCTACTGAAAATGTGACCTAATCTGCTGGGTCAAAAGTATACATACAGCAATGTTAATATTTGCTTACATGTCCCTCGGCAAGTTTCACTGCAATAAGGCGCTTTTGGTAGCCATCCACAAGCTTCTGGTGGAATTTTTGACCACTCCTCTTGACAAAATTTTTGCAGTTCAGTTAAATTTGTTGGTTTTCTGACATGGACTTGTTTCTTCAGCATTGTTTACACATTTACTTTAAGTCAGGACTTTGGGAAGGCCATAATAAAACTTAATTCTAGCCTGATTTAGCCATACCTTTACCACTTTTGAGGTGTGTTTGGGGTCATTCTCCTTTTGGAACACCCAACTGCGCCCAAGACCCAGCCTCCGGGCTGACTAGATTTTAACTAGGTTGAATGAATTGATTTACAACAAGTTGAAAAACTTCTTCGGGTGTTACCATTTAGTGTTCAATTGTACGGAATATGTACTGCACTGTACAATCTACTAATAAAAGTTCAATCAATCAATGAAAGTCGTGAATAATTTGGAGGTAATCCTCCTTTTTCATTGTCCCATTTACTCTCAGTAAAGCCCCAGTTCCATTGGCAGCAAAACAGGCCCAGAGCATAATACTACCACCACCAAGCTTGACGGTAGACCTGGTGTTCCTGGGATTAAAGTCCTGACCTTTTCTACTCCAAATATATTGCTGGATATTATAACCAATCAGCTCAATTTTTGTTTCATCTGACATGAAGTGAAGTGAAGTGAATTATATTTATATAGCCCTTTTCTCTAGTGACTCAAAGTGCTTTACATAGTGAAACCCAATATCTAAGTTACATTTAAACCAGTGTGGGTGGCACTGGGAGCAGGTGGGTAAAGTGTCTTGCCCAAGGACACAACGGCAGTGACTAGGATGGCGGAAGCGGGAATCGAACCTGCAACCCTCAAGTTGCTGGCACGGCCGCTCTACCAACCGAGCTATACCGCCCCATCACATGGACAAAGAAAATATCTTCTGGAGGAAAGTTCTGTGGTCAGATGAAACAAAAATGTAGCTGTTTGGCCACAATACCCAGCAATATGTTTGGAGGAGAACATGCTAAGACGCCTGCAAAAGTCAAGCTCTTAGCCACACAGGGAGGAGCTCCAACCCCATCCGCTTTAAGCTATTAGGAAACATAAAAAGAAGTAGGATAAAGTATTATTTTCATCTAATCGTAGCATGTGCATAATAACAGACGTGCCACATGCAGTGATATACTGTAAATGCTGCTAAAAACAGCTGTTTACTATGCACAGACAGTGTGCAGGTGTACCTAATGCTGTGACCGGTTAAATCTATAATATCTATGAAGTTTATTTTCGACTTGAACTTTTAAAACATTTGCTAAGTCGACGTAGATAGATATTTAAACTGTGTAAATTTTCAAAAGATAAGATCTATTGATTTTGGAGAAACATCTTCTAGACAGCCTCAAAAAATTGGGTGATAAAAGTGACTGTTGAGCCAAATGTCCTCAAAATGTACACAATAATAAATATATCATATTAAATACATGTTATCTAGAACGAGGGTCAGCAACCCGTGGCTCTAGAGCCACATGCGGCTCTTGAGCTGCGCCCCTGGTGGCTCATTGGAGCTTTTTCAAAAATGTATGGTAATGGTAAGAAAATGGGATGAAAAATGTATTTTTTGTTGTAATATGGTTTCTGTAAGAGGACAAATATGACAAAAACCTTCCTAATTGTTAGGAAGCTTACAGTTTAATATGTTTGTGTTCATGCTTCACCGATGAGAGTATTTGGCGAGCGCCGTTTCGTCCTTGGCCTTGAACTCACCGTTGTTTGGACTGTCTTTCTCCAACGCTGCCACAGAAAGACGTGTTTTATGCCACTCTTTCTTTATCTCATTTTGTCCACCAAATGTTTTATACTGTGCATGAATGCGAAAAGGTGAGATTTGTTGATATTGTTGACTTGTTATATAGTTCTAAACACACATATTTAGTCACTGCATGACTGCAAATTAATCGAAGATAGCATGCTATTTAGGCTAGATGTATGTACATATTGCATCATTATGCCTCGTTTGTACGTATATTTGAGCTAATTTAATTTCCTTTACTTATGTTAATTTATATATGCATGTTTCATGACACATTGTCTGTATGTTGTTCCAGACCAAAGCAAATGTTAGCCGGCTTGCAAAGATTGTAATAAATCCATCAGAATAAGTAGTACATTTCAAAATTTCTGTCAACAATGATTTGCATCAACTTGCGACACATAGTCATTTTGATAGTAGGCTATTATAGCTAATTAGCCACATACATCATGTGTTGCCATCATTATAACACTTATATAAGTCTTTTAATTTGTTGCGGCTCCAGACAGATTAGTTTTTTGTATTTTTGGTCCAATATGGGTCGTTCAACATTTTGGGTTGCCGACCCATGATCTAGACCAGGGGTAGGGAACCTATGGCTCTAGAGCCAGATGTGGCTCTTTTGTTGACTGCACCTGGCTCTCAGATAAACCTTAGCTGACATTGCTTAACACGGTAAGTAATAAATAATTCCGCTGGTAATCACAGTGTCAAAAATAACATTCAAAATATAAAACATTCTCATGCATTTTTATTCCATCCACCGCACCTGTTCAAGAAATCGCATTAATGGTAAGAAGTATTTTATTTATTGTTGGTTAGCTTCAGAATAACAATGTTATTAAAAAGAATAAGAGACCTATTATACACTAAAAATGTTGGTTTTACTTAAAAATGCACGGATTTAGTTGTATTCAGTCTTGAATAAAATATTATATGGCTCTCACGGAAATACTTTTTAAAATATTTGGCTTGTATGGCTGTCTCGGCCAAAAAGGTTCCCGACCCCTGATCTAGACCAAAGGTTTCAATTGGGTGGATGGCAAGATACCGGTCAATCGCGAGGCATTAAAAAAATAAATAGACCTAAGAATGACCGATTATCAATCTTCACTATGATGTCACTTTCGTCATTTGATTGACACACGCGGCCCGTGACGATCTGGTGTGATGACACTGGCTGCTGCACAGTTCCTGTCTTCACAATAAAAGCGCTTTTCCATCCTGCCTGTGCTAACAAAATAAGAGTCTAAGAAAACTGGCGCATACAAGCGAGCAAGCTACGGAGATAACGCCAATGTATTTTTTATAAAGCGTATAAAAGGGAATATGGAAGCTTGACAAATAAACTAAAACAAGCACTTTCATGGGATATTGAAAAGAGATCACTTTTTTCTCCTCCACAATGAAAATAAAAGTTGTGGAACTTAGCCCCACTACTGTGAATCCTGTCTGATTCCCAACAATGCAAGTCATCAGAATAAGGTAATACACAAACTTATATTCTTGTCTCCAAGAAAGAAAGAAATCTCTATGTGTTAAGGGGAGTCAAACTCATTTTAGATCAAGGGCCACATAGAGGAAAACCTGTGCACATGGGGGCTGGACAATTAAAATCATGGCATTAAAACTAAAAAATAAAGAAAACTTCAGATTGTTTTCTTTGTCTTACTTTGGCCAAAAATACAACAAACACATTCTGAAAATATTAAATTAAAAATATGGAAAAAAATACCGGCAGCGGTAAAATTTAAATCCATAAAGGAAAGAAGAAAGTGAATGAATATATTTATATATGCATAAAAATGTGTTTTCTTTTGTATTATATATTTTGATTAACATTTATGACAACCTTTTTCCAAAACAATATAGAATGTGAGATATAACAGGATAAAGCGTACATTTATCATTTGTTTTCAAAACGGTTCCCAAAAAGTGGGACCCCAAACATGTACTGTGGGACCCCATTTTTATGACTTGAGGACCCCATTTTGAAAATTCCTAGCGCCTACACGGATGGAGTATTGGTGCATACTAAACAGCAGGTACTAATAATAATCCAAAATCATATATATATGTTAAATTCATGCCTTGACTTTGACAGCCCTGTGTTAAACAGTGCAGTTCGTAAATATTATTTTGGTAACACTTTAGTATGGGGAACATATTCACCATTAATTAGTTGCTTATTAACATGCCAATTAGTAACATATTGGCTGTTAATTAGCGCTTATTAATGCCTTATTATTCAACCAGTAAGCCATCAACTAAGAGTCTTCCCTAACCCTACCCCTAACCCATCCATCCATCCATTTTCTACCGCTTATTCCCTTTTGGGGTCGCGGGGGCCGCTGGCGCCTATCTCAGCTACAATCGGGCGGAAGGCGGGGTACACCCTGGACAAGTCGCCACCTCATCGCAGGGCCAACACAGATAGACAGACAACATTCACACTCACATTCACACACTAGGGCCAATTTAGTGTTGCCAATCAACCTATCCCCAGGTGCATGTCTTTGGAAGTGGGAGGAAGCCGGAGTACCCGGAGGGAACCCACGCATTCACGGGGAGAACATGCAAACTCCACACAGAAAGATCCCGAGCCTGGATTTGAACCCAGGACTGCAGGAACTTCGTATTGTGAGGCAGACGCACTAACCCCTCAGCCACCGTGAAGCCCTTGATATTTTCTCAGTTCTCTTCCATGTTTGTTTTCAAAGATTGGGTTTTTTGTTGCGTTGTTGATATTTGTATGTTCTCATACCAGAGTGCCTTGTGTTGTGTTGGACCAGTTCTTCCCCCCCAGGGCATTTAAACGACTGGTCTCTCCCAAGTTCTTTCGATGACACATAAATTGATTATAAACGAATCCCAGGCAGAGTTACTTATTTTGATATTTTATTACCAAAGCTTTGGGAGACCAATCTAGATACAACCTTTTAATCGCATTGCCCAAATTGATCTCATCTTCAAACGGGAAGCGACTATATTTTTCATATTTATTATTTGCATGTATTTATTATTTTTCATATAATATGATTTGTATTTGTTTATTTTAATTGATTTTGTTTGTCATTTTATTCATTTTGTGAATTAAATAAAGTATAAAAAAATAAGAAGGAGAATAAACAGCTATATTTTTTTAGCTCCAAAAATGTATTTTATCTCTTATGGTTTTCATTGAAGCCCTCGGTCAAGACGCGAGACCTGTTTGCTCGTACTTTTACGAAATCCCTCTGGCCAATAAAACCTTATATTGAAAGAACCTTCTCATTTCATTTTAACAGCTTCTCTCTAACCATAAAAGCCCAGGTAGTACACCCACCCCCCTCCCCCAACCCCCCAAGACCTCCTGAGAAATGAATCAGCTGTAAAACAGCAGCACGAGTCTGATGAGGTGGCATAAAGGTGGTCTTTTCACAATCCCGCTGTGCTCATGCAAAGGAAGTGGATGATTGGGGATGAACGTCAGCGCCTCACTACGTAGTTAACAGGGCGCCATTAGTCACCTCGCCATCGCGGCAGCTTAGCGTGGGAAATAAAGCAGAGAAAAATGCACGAAATGAGATGGTAAGTGTTGCTATTTATAGCATGTCGGGGGGTGAGCTAAAATAATAACGGCGGTATTGTTGTGTAAAAGTGTCTTTGGGATTCATGCAGCTTGTTAATGAACCCCCATGTTGTTGTTTTACCTCGATGAACCGCAGCCCCGCTGATAAGATCTTCTTGGTAATATCTCGTGTTGCCGGATTTTCACACAATAATGGCTGCTTTGAGTCGACATTAGCGCATCCTTTTAACTTTAGCTACGAATGACTTTCAGATACTTGTTCCCATGCGCTGACGTAACAATATACAAAATCCAAAACCAGTGAAGTTGACTTGTTGTGTAAATGGTAAATAAAAACAGAATACAATGATTTGCAAATCCTTTTCAACTTATATTCAACTGAATAGACTGCAAAGACAAGATATTTAAAGGCCTACTGAAACCCACTACTACTGACCACGCAGTCTGATAGTTTATATATCAATGATGAAATTTTAACATTGCAACACATGCCAATACGGCCTTTTTAGTTTACTGAATTGCAATTTTTAATTTCCCGGGAGTTTCTTGTTGAAAACGTCGCGGAATGATGACGTGTACGCGTGACGTCACGGACTGTTAGGAAATATTAGCGCTGCGCACACACACAGCTAAAAGTCGTCTGCTTTAACGGCATAATTACACAGTATTTTGGATATCTGTGTTGCGGAATCCTTTGCAATGTGTTCAATTAATAATGGAGAAGTCACAGTAGAAAGATGGAGTTGGGAAGCTTTAGCCTTTAGCCACACAAACACACGGTGATTCCTTGTTTAAAATTCCCGGAGGTGAAGCTTTCCTATGGATCAGAGCGGTCAAGCGAACATGGATCCCGACCAAATGTCAACCAGCAGTTTTTGGTGAGAAAATTGTGGTAACAAGTCGCCACTTACCAGCTGAGCTTGTGCCGTCCATAAAGCTGCCGTCGACTTCCATCAGACACTGGCGTCAAGACACCCGTGGACACACCATTCCGACTATCAGGTACTATTAAACTCACTAAAACACTAGCAACACAATAGAAAGATAAGGGATTTCTCAGAATTATCCTAGTAAATGTGTCTAAAAACATCTGAATCCGTCCCAATGCAATCGCATTTTTTTTTTTTTTCTAGTCCGTCGCTATCAATATCCTCAAGCACGAATCTTTCATCCTCGCTCAAATTAATGGGGAAATTGTAATTTTCTCGGTCCGAATTGCTCTTTTTGTTCGAGGCTCCAATTAAAAACAATGTGAGGATGTGAAGAGTCCTCAACGGGTGACGTCATCGTCTGCGACTTCCGGTAAAGGCAGGGCTTTTCTCTTAGCGACCAAAAGTTTATAATCTATGTTCTCTACTAAATCCTTTCAGCAGAAATATGGCAATATCGCGAAACGATCAAGTATGACACATAGAATGGACCTGCTATCCCCGTTTGAATAAGAAAATCTCATTTCAGTAGGCCTTTAACCTCCTAAGGCCATAGCTGTTTGTTTACATGCTTTTTTTAATTTCTCTTTGATATTTGGGCTTATTGGACGCTAATTAGAATAAAAACTAAGAATCATTTTTTGATATGATGTACTTAGTCCATAAGTAACAAACGTGTACTTCATGTTTAGTGACATGCTAATTCTTATTTTTACACTTTTTTTTTCTCCGAATTCCATTGTACGTTATACTCTTCTGACACCACCAGATGGCAGTATAAGTGTCCACATAAGCTGCCATAAGACCCCAATTCAGTAATGTACACAATTTTGGAAATATAAGCGAAAAGGTGCTGTCCACGCATTACTGCTGTCCCTTGTCATTAATCTTTCATTACTCGGGAAAGTAATTAATTTGTTACTTTAAAAAACACCTTCAAATATGTGGCTTATTCAGTTGAGAGACATTTCATATTGGAGCAGTGTGTGTCTTTAAAAGGTGGTGCCTGTTCCTAAGTGTCGTGTGACATCAGTGCCCAGACAGAGCAGAATTAGCTCAGTTGTGTATGTTAGCTTAGCAATGGCAGTTTGTCAGCAGTTGCGGCAGCTCTGTTGAATGTTTCCACAAGATTGTTACCAACAGATTGAATGTGTTTCCATGGCGGCAATATCTTCTGGTCCACAAAGAGGGTATTGTTTGAATTGCAAGCTGAAGCGGATCACTTCATTCATTGATTAACTTTGTATTTATAAAAAAACTGACTAGCAACAAATCTAGCATATTTTTTTGGTTTTATTACTGCACTATTGTTTACAGACTTTGTTTCTGTCATTCGATATCCACAAAGAGCAGCTAGCATGACATCAGATTTGCTTCACGCTGCTGTTCCAGTTGGACTATCTCTCCTTAGAGGGGAACATTATCACAATTTCAGAAGGGTTAAAACCAATAAAAATCAGTTCCCAGTGGCTTATTTTTTTTTTTTTTTTTAGTTTTTTTCCAAATTTTACCCGTCCCGGAATATCCCGCAAAAAGGCTTTAAAGTGCCTGATTTTCGCTATCTGCGAAGCCACCGTCCATTTCCCTGTGACGTCATCCAGTGCTGCCAATACAAACAACATGGTGAATACTACAGCATGACATAGCGACATTAGCTCGGATTCAGACTCGGATTTCAGCGGCTTAAGCGATTCAACAGATTACGCATGTATTGAAACGGATGGTTGGAGTATGGAGGCAGATAGCAAAAACGAAATTGAAGAAGAAACTGAAGCTATTGGGGGAATAGCTATTGACGCTATTCGGCCATGTCTGCCTTAGCATCGCCGGTAAAATGTGCGGACCAAACGATCGGGACTTTCGCATTGACACTGGAGCAACTTAAAGCTGTTGATTGGTAAGTGTTTGTTTGGCATTAAATGTGGGTGGAAGGAAACGGTGGATGCAAATACAACTACAAATGTACATACAGCTAGCCTAAATAGCATGTTAGCACCGATTAGCTGGCAGTCATGCCGCGACCAAATATGTCTGATTAGCACATAAGTCAATAACATCAATGAAACTCACCTTTGTGATTTCGTTGACTTTATCGTTGGAAATGCATCTGCTTTGAGTGTCGGAGGATATCCATTCATCTCTGTGCCATGCCTGTCGTAGCATCGCCGGTCAAATGTGCGGACCAAACGAGGGACTTTCGCATCTCGACACTGGAGCAACTTAAATCCGTCGATTGGTAAGTGTTTGTTTGGCATTAAATGTGAATGGAGGGAAAGGCTGGATGCAAATATAGCTACAAATGAGGCATAAAGATGCAATATGTACAAAAAGCTACCCTAAAAAGCATGTTAACATCGATTAGCATGCCGTGCTAATCAATGCACAGTCTACGTAAATCAACTTGAATCCGTCCTTGATCGTGTTGTTACACCCGCCGACGAGGCATGATCTCTCCAAGGTACGGAAAACAGTCGAAAAAACGGAAAATAACAGAGCTGATTTGACTTACTGCGTGTAATGTGTTTGAGAAAATGGCTTCGACTACCTAGATGACGTCACGTTTTGACGTCATCGCTCCGAGAGCAAATAATAGAAAGGCGTTTAATTCGCCCAAATTCACCCATTTAGAGTTCGGAAATCGGTTAAAAAAATATATGGCCTTTTTTCTGCAACATCAAGGTATATATTGACGCTTACATAGGTCTGGTGATAATGTTCCCCTTTAAAAGCAGTCAGTGTTATCTTAATATTTGCACATTGCACATTTTGTAGATCTCTGTCCGTGGGTATATCTGGGATACTATATATTGTGAATTATATTTATATTTATTAATATTTATTAAAGTACGTCCACATCGCAGACACGCTGCCTTCACTGCAAGCAACCCTGTGCAAATTGCCTACGTCGTCACCCTTGGTGGGGACGGCGTGGCGAAGTTGGGAGAGTGGCCATGCCAGCAATCTGAGGGTTACTGGTTCAATCCCCACCTTCTACCATCCTAGTCACGTCCGTTGTGTCCATGGGCAAAACACTTCACACTTGCTCCTGATGGGTCCTGGTTAGCGCCTTGCATGGCAGCTCCCGCCATCAGTGTGTGAATGGGTGAATGTGGAAATACTGTCAAAGCGCTTTGGGCTCCTTAAAAAGGGGTAGAAAAGCGCTATACATTTACCATTTTTTATTTTCTACAACATCCGGTTTCGGCGATCAGATTTTCGGTGCATCACTTAGTCATTAGTGCACAAATAACAGGCTACATTTATCCGTTCATACTGTAACGACCTGCTTGTCAGAGTTAGTTTGTGACGAACCCAAAGATGCAGAGAAAAAGGCAGGCATTTTGCAGGTAACCATGATTTAATCTTTAAATACTAAAACAAGAACAAAACCAAAAGGGTACAAACAAAAAGCGCGCACGAGGCGGATAACAAACTTGGCTATGAACAAACAAACTTGGAAGCAGGGAACAAAAGACAATAAGCTACAAATACTAAAACAAGAACAAAACCTCTTGGCCAGGTCACCCTTGTGAAAGAGATCTTGATCTCAGTGGGTTTCTTATCTGGTTAAATAAAGGTTCTAAAAACCAAAAGGGTACAAACAAAAAGCGCGCACGAGGCGGATAACAAACTTGGCTATGAACAAACAAACTTGGAAGCGGGGAACAAAAGACAGTAAGCTACAAACCGCTACCAAATATATCTTACCGCAACGCTGCACTGACACGACAGGTAGCAACGACAAGAGCGACATCGACAAGACAATAATCCAGCCCTGACTGGAGGAACAAAGCAGGTAAAATAGGAGCGGGCTGATTGACACCAGGTATGGCCAGGTGCCAATCAGCGCACAGGGAAAAAACAGGAAACAGACAAAATAAGAGCGCTGACAGGGACTAAAAACAGGAAATACTAAACACAAACAGTCAGTGGCAAGCCTGACACTGCTGATGGTAATGTTTTATATAATAATAAAAGTTAGAAATAGCGTTAGACTTTTGACTTCTTCTGGAGGCTACAATACATTATATTAAAAAAAATTACCTAAAAAATATATATATATATTTTTAAAGGTGTGGGGGCTTTAATTTTGCCATGGCGGTGCACCTCAGTCAATTACATTACGGGGAAATCCTGAGGTCACTATACACACCTCCAATCTCATCTAAAGAAGTAAGAAGTGCCTTTTATGTTTCGCAGAAATGTGCCTTCAACGGGGGGAAAAAAAGTTGCTTTATTTGTGCCACTTCAAAAATTCCTGCTTCACAAACCTGCGGCAATAAAGGATTTTCTCAAAAGCTACTATTAATAGTGGAGTCGGTGCCTACTACTTATGGCGATTTTTTTGTACCATGAATTGATTAACTAAACCCCGATTCAAACAAGTTGAAAAACTTATTCGGGTGTTACTATTTAGTGGTCAATTGTACGAAATATGTACTGTACTGTGCAATCTACTAATTTTCAATCAATCAATCAGCTTAGCCTTCTAATCTAGAACAACAGCTTCATCAACCTTTGTCAATGTAAAGAAGGATTTTCCTAAAAACTACTTTTAATTGTGGGGCAGTGCCTACTACTGATGTACGGTATACCGGTATTAGTATAGTACCGCGATCCTAATGAATCATATTCGGTACTATACCGCCTCTGAAAAGTACCAGCCCACCCAGCGCTCACCCGCGCCAATGTCGTCGTCACGTCGTGTCATTGCTGGTTTTACGAGCAGACAAGCATGTTCGCCAGCGCACAATCCCCGGAAGAGGTGCTTTAAGACATGGCTAGCTAGCTAGTGTTTTAGCTACTTCTAAATCACTAATCCTGGCCTTCATGGTGACAAATAAAGTGAGTTTCTCACAAGTATCATCCCTGCAGGACGAGGAATAACTTAACATACATCACTACACACCGTAGCTCACCCGCATCAAAATGTAAACAAACGTCATTGGTGGATCTACACCTAACATCCACTGTAATGATACCAAGTATAATAAATAATAATAATAAATGGGTTGTACTTGTATAGCGCTTTTCTACCTTCAAGGTACTCAAAGCGCTTTGACACTACTTCCACATTTCCACATTCACACACACATTCACACACTGATGGAGGGAGCTGCCATGCAAGGCGCTAACCAGCACCCATCAGGAGCAAGGGTGAAGTGTCTTGCTCAGGACACAACGGACGTGACCAGGTTGGTACTAGGTGGGGATTGAACCAGGGACCCCCAGGTTGCGCACGGCCACTCTATAAACAAATGAAAATGTATTGCTACATGAACACATACAAAAATTTGGAACCCTTGATTTATGGTATCGTCTACCAGGTTCCAGGATTTGCTACTGTATTGGTTCAAATTTGAACAATACCCTGTCATGAACCGTTTCTCTGATCATGTCTTTGGTTTTGAGTTATGTATCAGCCATGTGTTTACTTTGTAGTTTATCGAGCGCCGTTCTCCACACCTGCCCTTGTTTTCGTTAATCACAGCCTCTTATATACCCAGTCTTGCCACTCACTATATACAAGTATAGGAGCGTATCTAATCGATACTACGATTGCATCGATATGTTTTGGCATCACAATATCTTCTTGTGTTGTTTTTTTTATATCTATTTTATACTATACTCAGGAAATATGTGTCTGGACACAGAATCAGAAATAGTTTATTAATCCCAGAGGGGAAATAAAAATGTTCAGCACAATCCCAATGAAGATCCAACAAACATTACAGGGAGACAGAACAGGATTGCTGACGTGTTTAAAATTTTCCGGTGCCTCTTACAAAAGAGGACTTTGAATATGACCAATCTATAATCCTGTAACTACTTGGTATCTGATTGAAACCCAAATTTGTGGCGTCATCCAAAACTAATGTAAAGGATCCAAATAACAGAAGAATAAATGATTATTATCAATAAATTAATCGATGTTTAATTATATGGCCCTAAATCACAAGTGTCTCAAAGGGCTGCACAAGCCACAACGACATCCCCGGTTCAGATCCCACATCAGGGCAAGGAAAAACATTACATTACATTTTAACTGACGTGTAGATAGAACATGTTAAGAGAGAAAGCAAGCAGATATTAAGCTTCCCTTGACAAAATAATAGAATGAAAAATGACACAAAATGTTACTGCATATGTCAGCAGACTAAATTAGGAGCCTTTGTTCGTTTACTTCTTATTAAAAACAAGTTGTCTTGTATGTTCACTATTTTATTTAAGGACAAACTTGCAATAAGAAACATATGTTTAATCTACTGTAAGATTTTCTGTTCAAATAAAGCCAATAATGCAATTGTTTGTGGTCCCCTTTATTTAGAAAAGTATCGAAAAGTACCAAATGTATCAAAATAATTTTGGTACCGGTACCAAAATATTGGTATCGGGACAACACCAGTGCTTACTGTGTATGGCAATGTTGAGTAGGATATACAATACGTTATTTCAGTCGAGATGTGGTTCTTAGCGTAGCAAATGTCTGCCAGGGTGGGGACGAAGGTTCATTTGTATCGAACTTTGTCTCTAAAAACGGCTTGCTTTCAAAGGCAGCCAAAAAGTACCACCTTTACGTGGTATTTAGAGCAGTGGTTCTCAAATGGGGGTACGTGTACCCCTGGGGGTACTTGAAGGTATGCCAAGGGGTACGTGAGATTTTGTTTTAAATATTCTAAAAATAGCAACAAATCAAAAATCCTTAATAAATATATTTATTGAATAATACTTCAACAAAATATGAATGTAAGTTCATATACTGTGAAAAGAAATGCAACAATGCAATATTCAGTGTTGACAGCTAGATTTTTTGTGAACATGTTCCATAAATATTGATGTTAAAGATTTATATTTTTGTGAAGAAATGTTTATGAATCCAGATGGATCTCTATTACAATCCCCAAAGAGGGCTCTTTAAGTTGATGATTACTTCTATGTGTAGAAATCTTTATTTATAATTGAATCACTTGTTTATTTTTCAAATACTACACGGTCTAGCTCCAGCCTATCTTGCCGATTGTATTGTACCATATGTCCCGGCAAGAAATCTGCGTTCAAAAGACTCCGGCTTATTAGTGATTCCTAGAGCCCAAAAAAAGTCTGCGGGCTATAGAGCGTTTTCCGTTCGGGCTCCAGTACTCTGGAATGCCCTCCCGGTAACAGTTCGAGATGCTACCTCAGTAGAAGAATTTAAGTCTCACCTTAAAACTCATCTGTATACTCTAGCCTTTAAATAGACCTCCTTTTTAGACCAGTTGATCTGCCGCTTCTTTTCTTTCTCCTATGTCCCCCCCTCCCCTGTGGAGGGGGTCCGGTCCGATGACCATGGATGAAGTACTGGCTGTCCAGAGTCGAGACCCAGGATGGACCGCTCGTCGGAACCCAGGATGGACCGCTCGCCTGTATCGGTTGGGGACATCTCTACACTGCTGATCCGCCTCCGCTTGAGATGGTTTCCTGTGGACGGGACTCTCGCTGCTGTCTTGGATCCGCTTTGAACTGAACTCTCGCGGCTGTGTTGGAGCCACTATGGATTGAACTTTCACAGCATCATGTTAGACCCGCTCGACATCCATTGCTTTCGGTCCCCTAGAGGGGGGGGGTTGCCCACATCTGAGGTCCTCCCCAAGGTTTCTCATAGTCAGCATTGTCACTGGCGTCCCACTGGATGTGAATTCTCCCTGCCCACTGGGTGTGAGTTTTCCTTGCCCTTTTGTGGGTTCTTCCGAGGATGTTGTAGTCGTAATGATTTGTGCGGTCCTTTGAGACATTTGTGATTTGGGGCTATATAAATAAACATTGATTGATTGATTTAGTTATTTTGATATCTTTTTTTCCAAATAGTTCAAGAAAGACCACTACACACGAGCAATATTTGGCACTGTTAGATAAAGAAGTAAAATTGTGTATTTTTTTCAACCAAAAATGCTTTGCTCTGATTAGGGGGTACTTGAATTAAAAAAATGTTCACCGGGGGTACGTCACTGAAAAAAGGTTGACAACCACTGATTTAGAGTACGAGGAGGTGTTTGAAAAATAGAAAAAATATATATATATATACATATATCATAATATGACCCTTTTAAACCAACCAGCTCTTACTGCAGTTTTATTGGCTGGAGGGCTGCATGACCTTCGACCCTGTACGTGCAACACCTTGGAGCCGATTAAACTGCCAGCTTTTGACGGAGCGCCCTGTGAGACATCTGGACCTCGGGAATGAAGTGTTGTGCCTGTGAGAAAGGGCTCCTCGGGTCACAGGCAAAAGTGTTTATCCTGCCGCTATGGCAACGCCATCGGTGCAGCCTTGGGCAAATAACAACAAACAAAAACCATGTGTGAGAGAATGTACACTCACCGGCCACAACATTAGGTACGCCTGCAATATTGACTGTGAGGGGGGGGAAACATTCTGCCTTTGCACGGATAATAATCCAGTTTTTATTTGATTTACACACATTCCGTTCCATCCCCCCCCAATGCGGCTGTCCTACCCCTCAATCATCGAGTCCCTCCTTTTAACCGCCCCTCGCTACTCCGGGCGGCTCCACATGCTAAGTGGCAACATTGTTACGGTCAATTTGTCCCATTCAGAGTCCCGGTGGGCAAGTGTCCCCCTCAAACCCACCCACCCTGACAGCCGGCAGACAGGGACCACACTGCCTGAGAGGCCTTGACATCAAGGCCCAGGGGCGAGTGAGAGGGAGGTGGAAAGGGGAAGGGAGGAGGGGAAAACAAGGGAAAAAAAGGAAGAAATGGGGGGGGAAAAGTACGCTCGGTTTGACACGAGCACTTATCAGTAGGGAAAAGTAAGAATCCTTACATTAATCAATAGGGAGGGTGGGAGACCTCTTTATTCTCCTCTTGGATCTTAAAGGCCCCGTGTTATAGATTTGTTTAAAGGTTTCAAATAGGTCTCAGGGGTCCTACAATAGTGTAATGGCCAAAATTGTATTTCTTGATTCCTTTTCTTTAAATGTGCTTTAAGCAAGACTGAGAACAAGTATTGTGTGTCTGTAGTTTTACCGCAAATTTGTCCACGTCTATCAGACATAGTGTGTGACTCAAGAAGTGCTATAACCTTTTTTCAGTGATGAACATTTTTTTTTAATTCAAGTACCCCCTAATCAGAGCAAAGCATTTTTGGTTGGAAAAAAAGGGATTAAGAAGTAAAATACAGCACTATGTCATCAGTTTCTGATTTATTAAATTGTATAACAGTGCAAAATATTGCTCATTTGTAGTGGTCTTTCTTGAACTATTTGGAAAAAGATATAAAAATAACTACAAACTTGTTGAAAAATAAACGAGTGATTCAATTATAGGGACGGCGTGGCGCAGTGGAAGAGTGGCCGTGCGCAACCCGAGGGTCCCTGGTTCAATTCCCACCTAGTACCAACCTCGTCACGTCCGTTGTGTCCTGAGCAAGACACTTCACCCTTGCTCCTGATGGGTGCATGTTAGCGCCTTGCATGGCAGCTCCCTCCATCAGTGTGTAAATGTGTGTGTGAATGGGTAAATGTGGAAGTAGTGTCAAAGCGCTTTGAGTACCTTGAAGGTAGAAAAGGGTTATACAAGTACAACCCATTTATCATTTATTTATTTATAATTATAAATAAAGATTTCTACACATAGAAGTAATCATCAACTTAAAGTGCCCTCTTTGGGGATTGTAATAGAGATCCATCTGGATTCATGAACTTAATTCTAAACATTTCTTCACAAAAAAAAAACATTTTTAACATCAATATTTATGGAACATGTCCACAAAATATCTGGTTTGATCCGGTGGCCATGTACAGCTCGCCTGTGTATCGGCTAGGGACATCTCTGCGCTGCTGATCCACCTCCGCTTGGGATGGTTTCCTGCTGGCTCCGCTGTGAACGGGACTCTCGCTGCTGTGTTGGATCCGCTTTGGACTGGACTCTCGCGACTGTGTTGGATCCATTATGGATTGAACTTTCACAGTATCATGTTGAACTTTCACAGTATCATGTTAGACCCGCTCGACATCCATTGCTTTCCTCCTCTCCAAGGTTCTCATAGTCATCATTGTCACCGACGTCCCACTGGGTCATTATTGTCACCGATGTCCCACTGGGTGTGAGTTTTCCTTGCCCTTATGTGGGCCTACCGAGGATGTCGTAGTGGTTTGTGCAGCCCTTTGAGACACTAGTGATTTAGGGCTATATAAGTAAACATTGATTGATTGATTGATTGATGTCAACACTGAATATTGCATTGTTGCATTTCTTTTCACATTTTATGAACCTACGTTCATATTTTGTTGAAGTATTATTCAATAAATATATGTATAAAGGATTTTTTAATTGTTGCTATTTTTAGAATATTTAAAAAAAAATCTTGCATACCCCTTGGCATACCTTCAAGTACCCCCAGGGGTACGCGTACCCCCATTTGAGAACCACTGCTATAGTGCACTTCATTCACTTTACATGCACAGTACAGGCCTAAAGTTTGGACACACCTTCTCATTTAATGCGTCTTCTTAATTTGTATTATTATTTACATTACATTATATTACTAGCTACATTACAACCTACACAGTGGCCTAGTGGTTAGAGTGTCCGCACTGAGATGGGTAGGTTGTGAGTTCAAACCCCGGCCGAGTCATGCCAAAGACTATAAAAACGGGACCGGTTACCTCCCAACTCAGCATCAACGGTTGGAATGGGGGGTTAAATCACCAAAAATGATCCCCGGGCGTGGCACCCATGCTGCCCACTGCTCCCCTCACCTCCCAGGGGTTGATCAAGGGGATGGGTCGAATGCAGAGGACAAGTTTCACCACACCTAGTGTGTGTGTGACAATCATTGGTACTTTATCTTCAAATTTAACATACATTGCAGATTGTCACTGAAGGCATCAAAAACTATGAATGAACACATGTGGAGTTATGTACTTCAACAAAAAAAGGTGAAAACATGTTTTATATTTTAGTTTCTTCAAAATAGCCACCCTTTGCTTGGATTACTGCTTTGCACACTCTTGGCATTCTCTCGATGAGCTTCAAGCACACCAGTGAAGAGAAAACCATTTCAGGTGACTACCTCTTGAAGCTCATCGTGAGAATGCCAAGAGTGCGCAAAGCAGTAATCAGAGCAAAGGTTGGCTATTTTGAAGAAACTAGAAAACAAAACATGTTTTCAGTTATTTCATCTTTTTTTTTTGGTTAAGTACATAACTACACATGTGTTCATTCACAGTTTTGATGCCTTCAGTGACAATCTACAATGTAAAAAGTCTTGAAAATAAATGTGAGACTTGTCTTGAACACTCTGAACTTGTCCAATGTAACAGACGCCATGTGTCACAAACAACAACGTTGCAAAGGAGTGGGACGGAGGGACACGAATGTTAGCAACAGTTATGGCCACTGACCCATTTACCGTTAAAAGCGTGCAGTTAAAAGTCAGCAACTTCCGTTCTCCACTTGACAGCTTTATAGCTCTCGCTAACGTCTCTTTGTGCTAGCTTCGCATACAGATAACAGGTTGTCAATAAAGACTACAGTTGAAGTCCCTTTTAAGCATACAACTGCACACATGCAGAAATAAAGAATGTTAATATGTGTTAAATTAGATACAAAATACATTTTCTGTAATATTCCAACATTAAACAAAATGCATTAAAACAAATGCATTAGCTCGATGCTAATTTACTGAAATTACTGGCTTTTAATGGCCAAAAGGTATTGATGTGTGTGTCCAAGTTAAAGGAAACGGCAGGCTGTCTTCTTTTGATAGATTTATTACAATCTTTGGCAAGCTAGGTAATGTTTGCTGTGGTCTGGACCAACATGGCACACAAACAACTATCAGAAATGCAGCCAATATTACATACAGATAATGTGTCATGAGACATGCAACTCGAAATTATATACAAAGAGGATAAAACTAAAGGATATTAAATGAGCTCAAATATACCTACAAATGAGGCATAATGACGCAATATGTACATACAGCTAGCCTACATAGCATGTCATGTCAACAAGTCATTAACATCAACAAAGCGCACGTTTGTGCATTCATGAACAGTATAAAACCTTTGGTGGACAAAAATGACACAAAGGAGTGGAAGATTTTACATGCAAACAAACATGTTCACAGTCCATACTATGGTGAGTTTAAGAACTGCCGAAATTAGTAGGACAAAACAATGTTCATTAAATACTCTCATCAGTGAAGCATACACACAAACATATTCAACAGTGGGCTTTCAAACAATTAGGAAGGTTTGTGTTAGTCCTCAAACAAAAAAACATACTAAAACTAAAAAAAAATATTTTTTCCCCCCCAATCTTTTTCCATTTTTAATCCTTTTTTAAAAATGCTCCAGGGAGACACTAGGGTGGCACTAAAGAGCCCCCATGCGGCTCGAAAGTCGCGGGTTGCTGACGCCCGTCCTCGTCAGACATTGCAGACAATTCTATGCTTTCAGCTTTATGGGAACTGTTAGCAGGGTTTCCCACACATTTTTTTGTGGGGGCCCGCCGCGAAATAATTACGGCCACCACAAATAAAAAAATAAAAAAAATATATATATTTTTTTTTTTCAGGCTTTTGACTCGCTCGACCGCTCATGTGAACGGGACTCTCGCTGCTGTGTTGGATCCGCTTTGGACTGGACTCTCGCGACTGTGTTGGATCCATTATGGATTGATCTTTCACAGTATCATGTTAGACCCGCTCGACATCCATTGCTTTCCTCCTCTCCAAGGTTCTCATAGTCATCATTGTCACCGACGTCCCACTGGGTGTGAGTTTTCCTTGCCCTTATGTGGGCCTACCGAGGATGTCGTAGTGGTTTCTGCAGCCCTTTGAGACACTAGTGATTTAGGGCTATATAAGTAAACATTGATTGATTGATTGATTGATGAAAGCAATGGGACTCTGTCTGTGAATGGAGCTTGTAGTTACATATTATATAAATATGTAATTATTATATAAATATGTACATAAAGTGTTGTAATTATATTCAAACTCCGCGATCTTCTTGGTCATCGCCGCCGCCGCTGCCTCCAATACCCCCCCACCCCCCCTTCCGACCACACCACCACAAATAGATGCCTGATCTGTGGTAAACACTGGTAAGGAAAATGCCCTCTTCAATCAATCAATCAATGTTTACTTATATAGCCCTAAATCACTAGTGTCTCAAAGGGCTGCACAAACCACTACGACATCCTCGGTAGGCCCACATAAGGGCAAGGAAAACTCACACCCAGTGGGACATCGGTGACAATAATGACCCAGTGGGACGTCGGTGACAATGATGACTATGAGAACCTTAGAGAGGAGGAAAGCAATGGATGTCGAGCGGGTCTAACATGATACTGTGAAAGTGCAATCCACAATGGATCCAACACAGTCGCGAGAGTCCAGTCCAAAGCGGATCCAACACAGCAGCGAGAGTCCCGTTCACAGCGGAGCCAGCAGGAAACCATCCCAAGCGGAGGCGGATCAGCAGAGCAGAGATGTCCCCAGCCGATACACAGGCGAGCAGTACATGGCCACCGGATCGGACCGGACCCCCTCCACAAGGGAGAGTGGGACATAGAAGAAAAAGAAAAGAAACGGCAGATCAACTGGTCTAAAAAGGGAGTCTATTTAAAGGCTAGAGTATACAAATGAGTTTTAAGGTGAGACTTAAATGCTTCTACTGAGGTGGCATCTCGAACTGTTACCGGGAGGGCATTCCAGAGTACTGGAGCCCGAACGGAAAACGCTCTATAGCGCGCAGATTTTTTTGGGGCTTTGGGAATCACTAATAAGCCGGAGTCCTTTGAACGCAGATTTCTTGCCGGGACATATGGTACAATACAATCGGCAAGATAGGATGGAGCTAGACCGTGTAGTATTTTATACGTAAGTAGTAAAACCTTAAAGTCACATCTTAAGTGCACAGGAAGCCAGTGCAGGTGAGCCAGTACAGGCGTAATGTGATCAAACTTTCTTGTTCTTGTCAAAAGTCTAGCAGCCGCATTTTGTACCAACTGTAATCTTTTAATGCTAGACATGGGGAGACCCGAAAATAATACGTTACAGTAGTCGAGGCGAGACGTAACAAACGCATCGATAATGATCTCAGCGTCTTTAGTGGACAGAATGGAGCAAATTTTAGCGATATTACGGAGATTACCTTACAAATGTTCATTTCTTCACTTCAATCGAAGCATCCCAATACTTTTGTCCACCGGTCAACTCCTATTGCTACTGCAGCAAATGCTGACAGTGAGGCATGCAGGGGGTTATGCATGATAAAAATACCGGATTTTTTTTCAAATACTTTTTTTTTTTTTAGAAGGCAGAAAATGCAAAGACAACCACAAGTCTGCGTGACTTTATAGAGTGCGGATAAAAGAAACGTGTATTAATGATGGCGTGAGCACTAATATGCTTAGAGAAGCCCACGACGAGCTGCAAAGTGGACTTAAACGAGCTGGTGCGGTCAGAATTCAATCAATGAAGGCACTCAAGGGAAGTTGTTTACAACGGTTACGAGAACATGAATCTGCGTACGAGCGTGCCGCTGCCGTGGGGGTTGTCTAGTAAAGGATCTTTGTTTAACTGACCGGCACATTGCATCAGAACACCTGTGTTTAACGCACATCGGTTGGAACATTTGGTCTAAAGGCCCACTGCTGTTGTCCATTCAAATGATTACTGGATCCCCAAACTATGAATGGTCAAATTTTAAATAAATACATATTCTAATAAATAATTTTATGAACATTGATTAGAAAGGGCTTCACGGTGGCAGAGGGGTTAGTGCGTCTGCCTCACAATACGAAGTTCCTGCAGTCCTGGGTTCAAATCCAGGCTCGGGATCTTTCTGTGTGGAGTTTGCATGTTCTCCCCGTGAATGCGTGGGTTCCCTCCGGGTACTCCGGCTTCCTCCCACTTCCAAAGACATGCACCTGGGGATAGGTTGATTGGCAACACTAAATTGGCCCTGGTGTGTGAATGTGAGTGTGAATGTTGTCTGTCTATCTGTGTTGGCCCTGCGATGAGGTGGCAACTTGTCCAGGGTGTACCCCGCCTTCCGCCCGATTGTAGCTGAGATAGGCGCCAGCGCCCCCCGCGACCCCGAAAGGGAATAAGCGGTAGAAAATGGATGGATGGATGGATGATTAGAAAGTAAACACATGAATGTGTCATTAATTTAAGATATAATTACATGTAATCAATTATCGTCATTATATCATGATGTAATTAATCATGTCACGATTTAAACTATTATTATATCATGATTTAATTATTTAATAATGAATGACACGTTAAAGTAAATATTTTAAAAATGTAAGTATTGATTTGGTCTTTGTCAGTGTTCCATGAATTCATGATATCTGTCAAACTCCCCTGTCAAATTCAGTGGGCGGGGCTAACACAAACCTAGTCCAATCATTGCAAGTAGAAGTGGCAGGTGACCAATCAGGTGTTAGGATCTGCTCATTTGACTTTGACGGCCGGGTTTGACGGATTAAGTACATTTAGGGCTAGGCAGTAGGGCCTTTTATTAATATCTCAATATTTTTTATGCCATGTCACGATACACGATATACTGTATATCTCGATATTTTGCCTTAGTCTTGAATAAATGCATATAATCACAACAGTATGATGATTCTGTGTCTACTTTAAATCATTCTTGTTCATACTGCATTAATATATGATCATTTTAAACTTTCATGCAGAGAGCGAAATCACAACTAAGTCGATTTAGCAAAACTGTACTTATTAAACAGTTATTAAGCAGTGGGCCAAACATTCATGTCATTACCAAAACAGAGAGTGCCAGATTGTCAGAGACATTTTAAAACAAGCTATGAGTGCACTTTTGTGCATGATGTCACTAAGATGACACATCAAAACATTAAATTAAAGTGCACTTTTTGTACAGAACGCCACTACAATAGTTCAAAACAAAGTGCAGTTTTGTGCATGATGTCACACAAGATATTTCAATAACTGTTCAAATAAAAATGAGCTGCATAGTAGGTTCCTGCGGACGTTATCTCCTTCAGTTGATGACTTTTTTTTTTTTGTAATACAGTGCTGATCTGGATATAGTTGCATCTGCATTTTCCTGGTGTGGCACCGGCCGGACATGTTGACCTGCAGAGTTTCAAGCACTCTTCATTTTCTAGCGGGTGATTTTTCAAATGATGCTACTTTTTGTAGCAACGCTTTTGCTGCATAGATGTTGAACATATTCCCGCGTAAAGCCAAACCACCGCCGGACGATGGCAATTAATTCTTCCTCCATTTGGTACCAGATTCGCACTCTCTCTCTCTCGTATTACCACCCGCCCAAATGGGACAAAATTAAATAAATAAATCATTTGTTAAATGTGTTATCCATTCATCCATCGTAGGGTCAAGGGGGGTGCTGGAGCCTATCCCAGCCGCATTCGGGCGTTAGGTGGGGTACACCCTGGACAAGAGCAGGGCCAACACAGATAGACACATTCACATTCACACACTAGAGACCATTTAGTGTTGCCAATCAACCTATCCCCAGGGGCATTTCTTCAAATAATTAAATCATTCAATATTTCATTAAATCATAAAAATTGTAATCAACAATTAAATCATTAAACATCATTTTACATTAAACGAATTAAGTATACACTTTACTCATTTATGTATGTAATTACAATCATATTTAATTAATGACACATTTAAGTAAATATTTAAAGACATTTATTTATTTAATTTGGTCTCATTTGGACCTCCATACAAAACATGACACGCATCTCTCTCACTTGGACAGAGAGGAAGATTGCAGGAAGAATTTTGGTATATAAGGCCGTCCTCTCATTTGCCTAATTGGCCGCGGCGCATGTGCAGAATTTTTATGGACAGAGCGCAAGAGGAGACAAAAACTTTGCAAAAATCATGACGAGCAAAACAAAAGAGTTTAGAAACAAGGATGAACTTTCTTCTTTCGCCTCATTTTGGGCTTTTTTTAATGTCACAACCAAGACCGAGAGGGGGGGCTTGTTGTGAAGAGAGTTTTCACGATAGTCTGCAAAAGTGCCCAATAAGAGGAGAAAGAGTTGCTAAATTAATTTAAAAAAAAAGACAATCTAGAGGGGTTTGAATACCTAAATCAGTGGTTCTTAACCTTGTTGGAGGTACCAAACCCCTCCAGTTTCATATGCACATTCACCGAATCCTTCTTTAGTGATTAACATATATTTTTTTCAAATTCAAGACAAAGTTATATGATTTTTTTACTGGTGCCCAAAATGAACCGTGCATGAACATCACCTTGTTCCAAGAATAAAACCAACACAGTGCATGAACTTACAACAAATTACACGCCTGCAAATCAGTTTGACTTCTGCTGTTGCCGTATCAATAATATGACGACAGGGAGAAGTTTTTATGTACACAATGAGTCGGGTGTGGCTTGACCTCCGCGGCGGAAGCTCCACCGAACCCCTGAGGCCTACTCACCGAACCCCTATGGTTCGATCATACCCAGTATAAGAACCACTGACCTAAATAAAGCAATAAAATTGCTACGTTGACAACACCGGTCCCTCGTGCTCTGTGTTCTTATGCTCTGACAGACCAAGTGTGTATGAAGTGTGTTAAGAAGGGGCTTAACAATGCATACCGCCACCTAAAGCTACAATCAGTCTGCCATTTTATGTGTTCATGAGCTCATGATGCTTCCAATTAATTACGTTTGCATGTTAACTCACAAAAATACAATTGTAGAGTAAAAAACACACCAAAATCCAATCCAATCCACTTTTTTTATATAGCACATTTAAACAACAATAACGTTTCCAAAGTGCTGCAGAGCCATGTTAAAAACAATATTATGCTCCACCAATGACTGAATAAAACAAAAAATGAATAAAAATAAAACCAATAAAAACAATATAAAAACAAATATGATTAAAAACTATTTTAAAGGGTAAAATCAATTAAAACAGTAAAATAAAAATCAAAGTGTATAAAAAACACAGAGGACAACAGAGGACAGAGGACCACACAACTCACGTAGTGTTAAAAGCCAAAGAATAAAAGTGGGTCTTAAGACGAGACTTAAAACACTCCACTGTGGAAGCAGTTTGAACATGGAGCGGCAGAGTGTTCCAGAGCTTAGGGCCGACCACAGAGAAGGCCCTGTCTCCCATGGTCTTAAGTCTGGTCTTGGGCACCACGAGCTGGAGCTGGCTCTCGGACCTCAGAGCGCGCGCAGGGATGTAAATTTGGATGAGGTCCGAGATATATTGAGGTGCCAGTCCATGTAAAGATTTAAAAACAAACAGCAATGTTTTAAATTCAATTCTAAAATGAACAGGCAGCCAGTGCAAACTCTGAAGAATTGGGGTTATATGCTGGCGTTTCCTGGCCCCTGTTAAAAGTCGTGCTGCCGCGTTCTGGACTAACTGCAACCGGGAGAGAGCTTTTTGGCTAATGCCAGCATAAAGTGCATTGCAGTAGTCCAGGCCACTTGAAATAAAAGCATGCACGACTTGTTCAAAAAGGTTAAAAGATAAAAACGGTTTAACCTTTACTAAAAGACAAAGGTGATAAAAACACGATTTTAAAACGCCATTGACTTGTTTGTCTAGTTTAAAATCGCTGTCTATAGTGACGCCAAGGCTGGTGACTTTGGGACGCACATCATTTTGCAATGGTCCCAAGTCAGTGAGGGCCGGACCAAAAACTAAAATTTCCATTTTTCCCTCATTCGTTATTAAAAAATTCTGGGCTAACCAAGCCTTGACGTCACATAGACAGTTAAGAAGGGGTGTTAGGGGGCCGTGGCTTTTAGAAATCGGCATATAAATTTGGCAGTCATCTGCATAAAAGTGATAAAACACCATGTTTTCAGATAAATATGCCCCTATCTTTGTATTTTTTGTAACTTATGAAGTTTTTTCTGCCTACAAAAAAAATTCAAAAACCAAACAAGTTAAAGGTCCTGTAACAGATTTTCTTTCAACCTTGCAGTGTGTTTGATGTACACACACCGCTAGAGTATTGTTCATTGAATTGAACCATGCACACTTGACAGTAAAGATAATAGAGGCAATGAGGACTGTTACTAACTTGGCAATAAAACATGGGCACTGCAAGACCCGGATTAGCAAAGCTCCACTAAGCGTTTGTTAAGAAGAAGAAAAAGAAGCACAAGGACAATGCCTCAAAAAAACTGGCATCAGCAGTGGAAAAGTGCGCATGTAGCATACCGCCATCGCCCAATTTGTACGTATCAGTTCCAACATCCAGTGCACTCACTGTGCCTTTAATGGTGGTCCTGAGCGCAATCTTGCCCACCTCTGAGTCATTTCTTTTGGCAGAAACTCAGCATCCTACTGACTGATTATTTATACTCATCGTGTGAAAAAATAATAATCCCCCACCCTTTCCCATCAGTCCCTAAGAAAAGAAAATATCTGTTTAAAAAGTCCCATTTTGTAGAATTTTTTAAACAATAAGTGTCAAACAGAAGTTTTTTTTACATGTATTGTATGCTGTAAGTCTGCACTTGTCTAATGGAATAGAAGCAATAGATCACAGACAACACTGTGACATAAAAGGAGTGGGACAGGAAAACGTAAACATGAGCAATCTAAATGTGGAAAGTTTCAAAGAGCTTTGAATACCTTGAAGGTAGAAACTCGCTATACAAGTACAGTATAACCCATTTAGCAACACTAGCATAGCTATCAATCAATCAATCAATTAATCAATCAAAGTTTATTTATATAGCCCTTAATCAAAAGTGTCTCAAAAGGCTGCACAAGCCACAACGACAACGATTCGGCTCAGATCCCACATCCCGCTATCTATGTTAGCTACAGTGCTAACATTACACTCACAGTGCTAAGTTGCCTATTATCTGAAGAAAAATAAAATGACCAAACTTACAGCTCCCATGTCTGGAGCTGACTGACTGCTTTGTACATATCTAGGGCCCAAAACTTTGTGTTCCGGATGTGATGGTTGTTTGGTCTGAAAGTTAGTAGTTAAAAATGTTTTGTTTTTTTCCTAAATTGCATTGGGTTTTTAATTGCAATGTTGTGAGAAAAGGATACAAACAAAGTATTCCCGATTAAGACCTCTTTCGGCCCCTTTGAATCCCTTTATAACTGTTATTTTCAACAGACTGTAGTCCTGGTATAGAACTATGCTTTTTCCATGACAAACATGTGAATTTTATTCTTGCCGATTAAAATCAAGATGGTTGTCCTCCCTCCGGCTACTCTGGCTTCCTCCCACTTCCAAAGACATGCACCTGGGGATAGGTTGATTGGCAACACTAATTGGTCCCAAGTGTGTGAATGTTGTCTGTCTATCTGTGTTGGCCCTGCGATGAGGTGGCGACTTGTCCAGGATGTAAACCGCGTTCTGCCCGATTGTAGCTGAGATAGTCACCAGCGCCCCCCGCGACCCCAAAGGGAATAAGCGGTAGGAAATGGATGGATGGTTCAATTTGCCCCCTTTAACCACAGGATTGAACCCAAAAAAATATGGGTATACTTCTCAGAGCTTTGATGAGCGGAAATGAGTTACACTTAAATAATAAATAAATAAATTGGTTGTACTTGTATAGCGCTTTTCTACCTTCAAGGTACTCAAAGCGCTTTGACACTACTTCCACATTTACCCATTCACACACACTGATGGAGGGAGCTGCCATGCAAGGCGCTAACCAGCACCCATCAGGAGCAAGGGTGACGTGTCTTGCTCAAGGACACAACGGACATGACGAGGTTGGTACTAGGTGGGGATTGAACCAGGGACCCTCGGGTTGCGCACGGCCACTATCCCACTGCGCCACGCCGTCCCCAATTAAACATCCATATATTTTCTATTGCATGTCTCTCTCGTGGTTGCAATAAAAATTATCTTAGGCAGTTATATACAACATGACGGAAAAAGAGAGATAGATATAGATTGAGTTTGGTTTTGTTTTTTTAAACAATTTCAATACATACATACATACACATATACAAACACACATACACATATATATATATATATATATATATATATATATATATATATATATATATATATATATATATATATATATATACATGCGTGTAT
>NC_084636.1:27522873-27530373 GCF_033978795.1 Nerophis ophidion | reverse complement strand
TTTTTTCCAGTCCACAAACCTCGGGTATGCACAAACAAAAGGCATTGGCTGAAAAGCCATTTGAATTTAAAACAGAGAGGCATAACAATCACAGAAAAAAGAAAAAAAAAACGTCCAATGAAGAAATGTATGCAGGGGGAGGACGACGAGCTAGTTTATAATCACAGAAAAAGCTTATTGAAGTCATGTAATTGTGCAATATACATGCACAGGAAACACTATTAGGTTCACATGTGTAAATTCTGCAATAGAGCTCAGTTTAGAGGAGACAATATGTTTGTTTTTATGATTTCGGGGGGTGTAACTAACTGTTGATTACACAACACGGTACGACATACAATCCTTGCACGCATCATTGATACACTATTAAAACATGACACATCCTTAGTGAACTAATAATTGTGTTCTTTCAACTTAGCTGAATTTGAAAGTCAAATTTCGCACAAAGCGGGAATATTCTTAAGTTTGACAATCACGGCTTTAACGCGTAAATCGGTGTTTTTCAACCTTTTCTGAGCTAAGGCACATTTTTTCATGGAGGCACACCACCAGGAGAAAACATTAAAAAAACGACAGTAAAACGTTGTTGCAATTGTTGGATATGACTTTAAACCATAACCGAGCATGCATCACTATAGCTCTTGTCTCAAAGTAGGTGTGCTGTCACCACCTGTTACATCACACCCTGACTTATTCGCTGTTTTCCTGTGTGTAGTGTTTTAGTTCTTGTCTTGCGCTCCTATTTTGGTGGCTTTTTCTCTTTTTTTAGGTATTTTCCCGTAGCAGTTTCATGTCTTCCTTTGAGCGATATTTCCCGCATCTACTTTGTTTTAGCAATCAAAAATATTTCAGTGGTTTTTATCCTTCTTTGTGGGGACATTGTTGATTGTCATGTCTCGTTCGAATGTACATTGTGGACGCCGTCTTTGCTCCACAGTAAGTTTTTGCTGTCGTCCAGCATTCTGTTTTTGTTTACTTTGTAGCCAGTTTAGTGTTAGTTTTGTTCTGCATAACCATCCCTTAACTTCAATGACTTTTCTTCAGGGCACTCACCTTTTGTTTGTTTTTGGCATAAACCTTCGATCAATTTTTACCTGCACACTGCCTCCCGCTGTTTCTGACATCTACAAAGCAATTAGCTACCCGCTGCCACCTACTGACATGGAATATTATTACACAGTTACTCTGCCGAGCTCTAGACAGCACAGACACTTAACAACACATAATTTGAAGATTATAATTACTGGTTTGCAAAAAATATTTTTAACCCAAATAGGTGAAATTGGATAATCTCCCACGGCACACCAGACTGTATCTCACAACAAAATGGTGTGCTGCGGCACAGTGGTTGAAAAACACTCCAGCACCCCATATAGTACAATTTTTGCGGTCCACTTTATTTAGAAAAGCATCGAAATGTATGGAAATACATTTTGGTACCGGTACTAAAATATTGGTATCGGGACAACCCTAATAGATTGTTCGCAAGTTAAAACATTTCAAGCATTAAAATTTACAAAAATAATATTACTGCTGTCTTTTGGATCAAATAGTAAAATCTTAAGGTTACAGTCAAACGATTAATCAAAGAAATTAAATAAAAATCGAAAAAAAATTCTGATCGAACAATCAATTGTTGCAGTCATGATATACAGAAAGGTCCAATACATGAAAACCTGAGCATTTTTTCAAGGTGGATTTTATTTTTAATACATCTCTTTCAGTGTACCTAATATTGCGGCCAATGAGTGTAGCGCGTTGGTGAGCAACCCGCGGGTCTCGTGCCGCATGCGACTCTTTAGTGCCGCCCCAGTGGCTCTCTGGAGCAATTTTAAAAAAGGATTGAAAATGGAAAATGATGGGGGGAAAACACAAACGCAACAGTTTGTTTACATGTAAAATCTTCCACTCCTTTGTCTCATTTTGTCCACCAAAAGTTGTATGCTGTGCGTAAATGCACAAAGGTGCGCTTTGACTTGTTGTGCTAATCAGGCATATTTAGTCAGAGCAAGCTAATCAATGCTAACTTGCTATTTAGGCTAGCTGTATGTACATATTGCATCATTATGCCTCATTTGTAGGTATATTTAAGCTGATTTAATATCCATTACTTTTATCCTCTTTGTATATAAATCAGTTTTGCATGTCTCATGACATATCTGTATGTAATATTGGCTTCATTTCAGATAGTTGTTTGTGTGCCATGTTGTTCCAGACCACAGCAAACATTACAGAGCTTGCCAAAGATTGTAATAACTCTATCAAAAGAAGACAGCCTGCCATTTCCTTTAAATTGGACACAAACATCTACAAACCCGTTTCCATTTGAGTTGGGAAATTGTGTTGGATGTAAATCTAAACAGAATACGATGATTTGCAAATCATTTTCAACCCATATTCAGTTGAATGCACGACAAAGACAAGATTTTTAATGTTTAAACTCATAAACTTTTTTTTTTTTTGCGAATAATAATTAATTTAGAATTTCATGGCTGTAACATGTGCCAAAGTAGTTGGGAAAGGGCATGTTCACCACTGTTACATCACATTTTCTTTTAACAACACTCAATAAACGTTTGGGAACTGAGGAAACTAATTGTTGAAGCTTTGAAAGTGGAATTATTTCACATTCTTGTTTTATGTAGAGCTTCAGTCGTTCAACAGTCCGAGGTCTCCGTTGTCGTATTTTACGCTTCATAATGCGCCACACATTTTCCATGGGAGACAGGTCTGGACTGCAGGGGGGCCAGAAAAGTACCACCAGCCTTTTTTTTTTTTTACGAAGCCACTCTGATGCAACACGTGCTGAATGTGGCTTGGCATTGTCTTGCTGAAATAAGCAGGGGCGTCCATGAAAAAGACGGCGCTTAGATGGCAGCATATGTTGTTCCAAAAGCTATATGTACCTTTCAGCATTAATGGTGCCTTCACAGATGTGTAAGTTACCCATGCCTTGGGCACTAATGAACCCCCAATACCGTCACAGATGCTGGCTTTTGAACTTTGCGCCGATAACAGTCTGGATGGTTCGCTTCCCCTTTGGTCCGGATGACACAATGTCGAATATTTCCAAAAACAATTTGAAATGTGGACTCGTCAGACCACAGAACACTTTTCCACTTTGCAAGAGTCCATCTTAGATGATCTCGGGCCCAGAGAAGCCGGGGGAGTTTCTGGATGTTGTTGATAGATGGCTTTCGCTTTGCATAGTAGAGCTTTAACTTGCACTTACAGATGTAGCGACCAACTGTATTTAGTGACAGTGGTTTTCCGAAGTGTTCCTGAGCCCATGTGGTGATATCCTTTAAAGATTGATGTCGGTTTTTGATACAGTGCTGTCTGAGATATCGAAGGTCACGGTCATTCAATGTTGATTTCCGGCCATGCCGCTTAGATGGAGTGATTTCTCCAGATTCTCTGAACCTTTTGATGATATTATGGACCGTAGATGTTGAAATCCCTAAATTTTTTGCAATTGCACTTTGAGAAACGTTGTTCTTAAACTGTTTGTCTATTTGCTCATGCAGTTGTGGACAAAGGGGTGTACCTCGCCGCATCCTTTCTTGTGAAAGACTGAGCACTTTTTGGGAAGCTGTTTTTTTACCCAATCATGGCACCCACCTGTTCCCAATTAGCCTGCACACCTGTGGGATGTTCAAAATAAGTGTTTGAAGACTATTCCTTAACTTTATCAGTATTTATTGCCACCTTTCCCAACATCTTTGTCACGTGTTGCTGGCATCAAATTGTGAAGTTAATGATTATTTTTAAAAAGAAAAAATGTTTATCAGTTTGAACTTCAAATATGTTGTCTTTGTAGCATATTCAACTGAATATGGGTTGAAAATGATTTGCAAATCATTGTATTCCGTTTATATTTACATCTAACACAATTTCCCAACTCATATGGAAACAGGGTTTGTATGCAAGTAAGAGATGTATAATTGAAGAGACTGAATGTGCATATTGCATAAAATAAGGAGGAAGAACAGGTGCCATCCCAAGTGTCCTAATTAGGAAGGAACTGAACTGTGTTACCAGGACACATAAAATAATGCACCACACAATTAAGAGTCCATGGAGAAGACTTCGTTTAGTACGGGGCTGCAAGCTACGCAGTAAGAAATACAGCACAGCCTTTAAAGGCCTACTGAAACCCACTACTACCGACCACGCAGTCTGATAGTTTATATATCAATGATGAAATATTAACATTGCAACACATGCCAACACGGCCTTTTTAGTTTACTAAATTACAATTATAAATTTCCCGGGAGTTTCGTCTTGTAATGATGACGTGTAGGCAAGGCGTCACAGGTTTTAAGTAAATATGAGCACTGCACACACACACAGCTAAAAGTCGTCTGCTTTAACGGAACAGTATTCTGGACATCTGTGTTGCTGAATCTTTTGCAATCTGTTCAATTAATATTGGAGAAGTCAAAGTAGAAAGATGGAGTTGGGAAGCTTTAGCCTTTAGCCACACAAACACACGGTGATTCCTTGTTTAAAATTCCTGGAGGTGAAACTTTACTATGGATCACAGCGCGGTCAAACCAACATGAATCACGACGGAATGTCAACCAGCAGGTTTCGGTGAGAAAATTGTGGTAAAAAGTCGCCTCTTACCGGAGAAAAGCTGCCGTCGACTCCCCTGAGACATTGGCGTCAACACACCCGTGGACGTACACCTCCGACTATCAGGTACTATTTAACTCACTAAAACACTAGCAACACAATAGAAAGATAAGGGATTTCCCAGAATTATCCTAGTAAATGTGTCTAAAAACATCGGAATCGGTCCCAATGCAATCGCGTTTTTTGTTTTGTTTTTTCTAGTTCGTCGCTATCAAGATCTTCAAACACGAATCTTTCATCCTCGCTCAAATTAATGGGGAACCTGTCGTTTTCTCGGTCCGAATAGCACTTTTAGTTGGAAGCTCCAATCAAAAACAATGTGACCATCACGGAGGACGTCATCGTCTGTACCTTCGGGTACAGGCAAGGTTTTTTTATAGGCCACCAAAAGTCGCGAACTTTATTGTGAATGTTCTCTACTAAATCCATTCCGCAAAAATATGGCAATATCGCGAAATGATCAAGTATGACACATAGAATGGACCTGCTATCCCCGTTTAAATAGGAAAATCTCATTTCTGTAGGCCTTTAAAGGCCTACTGAAACCCACTACTACCGACCACGCAGTCTGATAGTTTATATATCAATGATGAAATATTAACATTGCAACACATGCCAATACGGCCTTTTTAGTTTACTAAATTACAATTATAAATTTCCCGGGAGTTTCGTCTTGAAAACATCGTGTAATGATGACGTGTACGCAGGACGTCACGTGTTTTTAGGAAATATGAGCGCTGCACACACACACAGCTAAAAGTTGTCTGCTTTAACGGCATAACTACACAGTATTCTGGACATCTGTGTTGCTGAATCTTTTGCAATTTGTTCAATTAATATTGGAGAAGTCACAGTAGAAAGATGGAGTTGGGAAGCTTTAGCCTTTAGCCACACAAACACACGGTGATTCCTTGTTTAAAATTCCTGGAGGTGAAACTATACTATGGATCAGAGCGCGGTCAAGCCAACATGAATCACGACGGAATGTCAACCAGCAGGTTTCGGTGAGAAAATTGTGGTAAAAAGTCGCCTCTTACCGGAGAAAAGCTGCCGCCGACTCCCCTGAGACATTGGCGTCAACACACTTGTGGACGTACACCTCCGACTATCAGGTACTATTTAACTCACTAAAACACTAGCAACACAATAGAAAGATAAGGGATTTCCCAGAATTATCCTTGTAAATGTCTCTAAAAACATCGGAATCGGCGGTATAGCTCGGTTGGTAGAGCGGCCATGCAAGCAACTTGAGGGTTGCAGGTTCGATTCCCGCTTCCGCCATCCTAGTCACTGCCGTTGTGTCCTTGGGCAAGACACTTTACCCACCTGCTCCCAGTGCCACCCACACAGGTTTAAATGTAACTTAGATATTGGGTGTCACTATGTAAAGCGCTTTGAGTCACTAGAGAAAAGCGCTATATAAATATAATTCACTTCACTCCCAATGCAATCGCGTTTTTTTGGGTGGGGGGGTTTTTTATCTTTTTTTTTTCTAGTTCGTCGCTATCAAGATCCTCAAACACAAATCTTTCATCCTCGCTCAAATTTGTGCGGAACCTGTCGTTTTCTCAGTCCGAAAGGCACTTTTTGTTGGAGGCTCCCATTAAAAACAATATGAATATGTGAGGAGCCCCCACACGGGTGACGTCATCGTCTGCTACTTCCGGCACAGGCAAGGTTTTTTTTATTAGCGACCAAAAGTTGCGAACTTTATCGTGGATGTTCTCTACTAAATCCTTTCAGCAAAAATATGGCAATATTGCGAACTGATCAAGAATGACACATAGAATGGACCTGCTATCCCCGTTTGAATAAGAAAATCTCATTTCTGTAGGCCTTTAAAGGCCTACTGAAACCCACTACTACCGACCACGCAGTCTGATAGTTTATATATCAATGATGAAATATTAACATTGCAACACATGCCAATACGGCCTTTTTAGTTTACTAGATTACAATTATAAATTTCCCGGGAGTTTCATCTTGAAAACATCGTGTAATGATGACGTGTACGCAAGACGTCACGTGTTTTAGGAAATATGAGCGCTGCACACACACACAGCTAAAAGTCGTCTGCTTTAACGGCATAATCACACAGTATTCTGGACATCTGTGTTGCTGAATCTTTTGCAATCTGATCAATTAATATTGGAGACGTCACAGTAGAAAGATGGAGTTGGGAAGCTTTAGCCTTTAGCCACACAAACACACGGTGATTCCTTGTTTAAAATTCCTGGAGGTGAAACTATACTATGGATCAGAGCGCGGTCAAGCCAACATGAATCACAACGGAATGTCAACCAGCAGGTTTCGGTGAGAAAATTGTGGTAAAAAGTCGCCTCTTACCGGAGAAAAGCTGCCGTCGACTCCCCTGAGACATTGGACGTACACCTCCGACTATCAGGTACTATTTAATTCACTAAAACACTAGCAACACAATAGAAAGATAAGGGATTTCCCAGAATTATCCTAGTAAATGTCTCTAAAAACATCGGAATCGGTCCCAATGCAATCGCGTTTTTGTTTTTTTTTTCTAGTTTGTTGCTATCAAGATCCTCAAACACTCGCTCAAATTAATGGGGAACCTGTCGTTTTCTCGGTCCGAAAAGCACTTTTTGTTGCAGGCTCCCATTAAAAACAATGTGAATATGTGAGGAGCCCCCACACGGGTGACGTCATCGTCTGCTACTTCCGGCACAGGCAAGGTTTTTTTTATTAGCGACCAAAAGTTGCGAACTTTACCATGGATGTTCTCTACTAAATCCTTTCAGCAAAAATATGGCAATATCGCGAAATGATCAAGTATGACACATAGAATGGACCTGCTATCCCCGTTTAAATAGGAAAATCTCATTTCAGTAG